>NW_006408661.1:4281425-4288295 GCF_000296735.1 Chrysochloris asiatica
GATAAAATATAGAATCCTAAAATTAAAATTAATATAATTTACAATGCAAAAACATCATTTAAAAGATAACATAAATTTTATGAAGAAAGACATTAGGTAAAAACATGCAATTTTTTTTTTCACTTGAACTTAATATTATTATTTATTTTAGTTACTGAAATCCCAAAGTCAATATAATCTATGAAGTACAAAATGAGAGTTATTTAAAAAAAAATCATAGACTACATAGTGACCTCAGTAGAACTTGGCTCATAAATTAAGTCAAGAAATCATAGATTTCTTGGTGGGCCCATATTTCTCCAAGTATATCAACTCTCCTTTAACAAATTTAGTAGAAATCTTTTATCTGAAAATACTATGTTCAGAGAGCACTATTTCAGTACTTGAAATGACGTATCTACATGTAAACACTCACATGACAATAAAAATGGAATTTGGTTATGCGTCAACTCCCTTTAAAATATTGGCAGGTTGTTGAAAGAGATGTAAAGAGTAGAACAGAATCCCAATTGGCACAGTTGTGGCTTGCTAACAGTAAGGTCATTAGTTTTGAGACAGGAGGAAAAGGGAACCCAGAAATCAGAACTAAATATAAGCCATTTATTAAGCAATTTTGATGATGTGTATTACATGCTCAGGGTACACAGCTGAGCAGCCACCTTCTGGAATATGCCATTCAGATAGAATAGATCACCAATAAAAATTCGTCTTGTACCTCCTTGTAAGATGTTTTACATGCCAGACTGGTTTTATCTAGTTCGCTAGGCATGTGCACAACCTTAAAGGACAACCTCCTATTGGGGGCAGAGGAGAGCACCAGCCTCTGAGAGCTGCTCCAATTGGAATCCTGAAAAACTATACATACATGACATCGCAGAATAAATTTTACAAGCTCGACCAGAGACTGTGGAGAGTACGGTGGCTCTGCAGGAGAAGCACTGGATTGCAAACTCCATGGTGGGTGATTTGAGTCCACCACATGCTCTACAGGAGAAAGACGAGGCTGTCTACTGCCTCGATGATTTACAGCATTGGAAATCTTATACAGAGTTGCTATGAGTCGGAACAGACTTGATGGCACTTAACAACAACAACAAGAACCAGAGGCCTTTGTGGCAGAATCCACCTTGAAGAATTGGTGTGTACACAACCAACTGGTATGGCCCCTCCTAAAAGGGATCACTTCCCAGAAATACCTAGCTAGCCTATCTCTATGAATAAACATGATGCCCTTCCCCACCTAAAACTTTTTAAATCACAGCAAAGTCTTGTTTGGGGAAACAGGGGGCTAGCATGGCCTAGGATTCTCCTCATCTCCTCTGGCCAGATCTTTCCTCTCTATAAATCTTTGCTCTCATGAAACTACCTGTGTAACCTGGTCATTCTTGGTCAGCTAAAGACAAGGATCCTTTGTTGAAAGGGCTGGGTCCCCCTTACAACCAAGGTTGAATCCATTAGCTGCTGAATGGAAGAAAGATGAGGCACAGTCTGCTTCTGGAAAGGTTTACAACTTGGAAACCCTATGGGGCAGGTCTACTCTGCCTTATAGGGTCCTGTGAGCAGAAGTGACTCAGCGGCAATGGGGAATAAAAGTATTTCCTCTAGAAGTTAGACTTATTTCTTAATGTAGACCTGCTAATTCAGCTATAGAAAATGTCTTCTAAGATCAGATATGAAACAACATTAAAGTCTGCAGTGTTTTATCCTATCTTTATAAGAAAGAAATGCTAATCCTAACCATCTTGGACTTACTTCTATTTGCATGACTCCTTTCCATTAAAATATTCCCCAATAATTAAAACAGAAAAATGTAATAATTTATATATATAATTTTAAATCCCTAATAAAATTATAGAAAGCTTCTAATTTTTAATGAAAACATACATTCTATTATACATGTGAGCATAAAGATTTTTCTTTCCCATGTTAACTTTGTCCACCCTAGTTTTCATTTAGTTACAGAGCAAACATATTTTAAATATTTGATGTAATTCTTTATAGTTTAATCCCTTTAAGGGTTCTTCAGCACTGGCAAAAGAAAAGTCCAAGTGCCCTAGACCGCCACTTCAACCCTTCCACAATTCCAACTCAACTATTTTTTGCTTACTACCACTCTAACACTGCACAAAATTGATAATTACTATTCTAGAACACTACTGCATTTCCCCAAAATAATGCCTTTGTTCATTCAGCCCCCTTCAGTTTCCACATGACAAAATCTATTTCATTCCTCCAGGGTCAACGAAAACATCTCTCCTCCATGAGACCTTCCTCTATTTCCCAAGAGGAATGCATCTCTCATAAGTCACACACTGCCTTCTATATTTGACCAAATAGCATAGAATCTAATACATTATGCCTTATATTGCATTTCTTTCTATCTACCACCTCTTTTCAGGTAGGATGAAAACTTCTTGAGGGTAGGATCTTGGCTTGTTTTTAGTATATATAGCAGGACGACTAAGGGTCTGTTAGAGTCAAATTGTGTATTAAACTAGTTTCCCAGTCACTGACTGTATATTATGAAATAGTCTATGCTCCAATATTTCCTCATTTATAACATGGGGAATCACCACAGCACCTATCTAACAGGAATTTACATTTAATGAGTACTGTGTATAAAAAGAAAGTGCTCTGGCAGTGTTGTGGGATAGGCATTAGGCTGTCAACCAAATGATGGGTGCTTTAAACCCTTCAGCTGCTACACAGGAGACAAAAAGAGGCTGTATGCTCCTGTAAAGATTTACAGCCTTGGAAACACTATATAGGATTACATGAGTCAAAATCAACTCAATGGCAGTTGATTTGGATGTGTAAGCTGTGTCTGTCAGTTTTGTTGTACTGTGGTGGCATGTGTGTTACTGTGATTCTGGAAGCTATGACATTGGTATTTAAAATATTTCAAAGTCAATTATGGTAGAAAGGTTTCAACAGAGTTTCCAGACTAAAACAGACTAGAAAGAAGGAGAGGCAGATCACTGCTAAAAGGTTAGCCACTGAAAACCTCATGAATAGCAGCAAAACAGCGTCTGATAATAGTTCCGAAAGTTGATCCCTTAGTTTGAAGAAGAGTTGCCACCTCAAGCAGAGTTGACCTTAATAATGTGAATGTTGTTACTGTTAAGTTCCAACTCATAGCGACCCTGTATGGGGTTTCTGGAGAGCGGCTGGTGGGTTTGAACTGCCCACCATGTTGCTTAAACTGACCTTTTGATCCAGTGCATTATCCATCAGTGCCATAACAGGACTCCAGGCTTTTGGGACCTTCATTTGTTGACAGGACACAACTCAAAATGAGAAGAAATAGTAGCAAACCTCCACTAATAATGGGAATGTGGAGCACATGAAGTTAGAATCTAGGAAAACTGAAGTCATCAAATGAAATGGAACACATAAAGATCTATTTGCTAGGCATTAGTGAGTTGAAATGGACTGATACTGGCCATTTTGAAACAGATTAGCATATGGTTTACTATGCTGGGAGTGACAAAGGCATCAAATACATTGTCAAGATCCATCTTGAAGTACAATGCTGTAATAGGATAATATCCATATGCCTATAAAGTAGATCAGTTAATGCTACTATTATTACAATTTACGTGCCAAGCACTAAAGCCAATGATGAAAAAATTGAAGAATTCTATCAGTTTCTTCAGTCAGAAACTGATCAAACATGCAATCAAGATGCATTGATAATTACTGGTGATTAGAATATTTCAATGGGCAGCTTAAGAAAAGAAAGTAAAGTATTAAAATGAAATATGCAAAATCCTGGAGTCAGAAAATCAAAATAGAAGAGCACACTTAACATTTCTCAAGCTGAAAGAATCAAAGAAAAAATTCAAGCCTCAATTAGAAATATTGAAGGATTCTATGAGCAACATATGGGATGACTCAGGAAGCACCAAAAGAAGATGGAAGGAATCACAGAGTCACCGTATCAAAACTATTTTGTATAAGTTCAATCTTTCCAAGAGACAGTGTATGATCAAGAGCCGATGGTATTAAAGGAAGAAGTACAAGCTACCCTGAAGGTATTCGTGAAAGACAGGGCTACAGAAATTGATGGAATAGCAAATGAAATGCTTCAACAAACTGATGCAGCGCTGGAGGTGCTCACTTACTTGTCTATGACAAGAAATCAACAACTGTGAGGATGGTGCAAGATTGAGCAGTACTTAGCACTGTTGTACATAGGGTGATTTTGATTAGTGACTCCATGACACCTAACAACATAAACAACATGTATACATTTTGGTCAATGGTTTGGTCTGGTACATAATAAGCAGTCAATATGAATAAGTATTTGTAATCATCATCATCACCTTCCATGCTTCACAGGTATCAAAACTAGGACTTCGATATAATGTTTAATAAATGTCTGCTGACTGAATAGAATTTATTTTTTAGTTTTCATACTGCATTTTTAAAAAGTGCATGGAAAATAGAACAGAACACAAAACAAAAACTCTCATAAGTGTACAGTTTCAAGTAAGCAAGTAGAAGATAAACAAAAACATCTAGAGTTATGTAAGTATAATAAAAAATATTTATTTTTTTGAAACCATCACTGTTTGGAAGGAACCTAAATGTGGTTATAATATCTACAGTTTGTATGAGAGGCCCTTAACGCATACAATTAAAGTCGATTTCAATAGTATGTGTTCCATTTCATTTGATGACTTCCAGTTTTCCTAGATTCTAACTTCATATATTCCATGTTCCCATTATTAATGGAGGTTTGCTGCTATTTCTTCTCATTTTGAGTTTTACCCTGTCAAAAGATGAAAGTCCCCAAAGCCTGGAGTCCTGTTGTGGCAAGATAATGCACTGGACCGAAAGGAAGACTCATTAACAACCTGTTAGGATAAGCACTGGACCAAAAGGATAGTTTGAACTGCAAGGGCAGCAGGTGAAACCCACCAGTTGCTCCTTACAAACCCTTTATAGATATCAATGGGAACCGATTCGATGGCAATTAACAACAGCAACAGCAATATTATTATAACATTAAAGGAAAAATAATATTTCTGGGCCCAAAACATTAAGAGTACCTGGCCAGTAGTACCAGAGGTTGAAGACAGAGCTAGGAACAGTGATGAACAGAAATGGTAGCACTTAACCCACTTGTAACTCTGAAGCAAGTACAAGCTTGTAAGGGAAGATAAAAGTCAGACCATTAAACGTTAGTGCCAGTTAATAGGACTATTAAAGCCAGAAATCTGAATATATGCAAAAGACTGTAAAATGAAAAATGAGAAAATGAATGGAAAGAAAGAAAAAGCAAGCGTTTTAGTCCCTAATAACCAGAATAGATATCAAGTAAATGCACTGAAATGAAGACTTTTAGTTACGGTAACATGTTCTTGGAGGTACTCAACTACAAAAGTGTATTGCTCAATGTGATAAAAGAGCTTTAAACATAAGAATACACATCCAAGTCATGCTAACCTTTATCTATCTATCTATCTATCTATCTATCTATCTATCTATCTATCTATCTATCTATCTATCTATACACACACACACACAAATACAAACACACCCAAGAAGCACTATCATCCAAGAAAATCCTCCAAGATTCATAAAACTTTAAAAGGAAGTAGCAATTGCTACATCAAGATTTTCAGATTCAGTATCTCCATGGGTACACCTCTGATTTCTGATTGCATCTAGCTTTTCACTCAATAAACATTTTTGAACATTATAATCAAGTTCTTTTTAATCAAAACTAGTCATATTGGCAAATTAGGTAGTACTGAGAAAAGCAATTCATTATGGTAGTTTTCTTTTTAAGTGAGTTTTTAATCAGTTTTGGATGCAGGTGCATTTTTAAAAGAAAAGTAAAACATTTCCACAGGCTACTGATGTTGCTAAAATAGGAATTGGCTTTATTAGAAAAAGCAAAAGGAAAAAATGGAGTAACATTTTGGGAGTCTCCATGAGGCGTAACATGTCCAAAAGTAATCTACTGATTTGTTAATAAGTTCTAAGTTTTACAAACAGAACTTTATATGGAATCAAATTCTTTCATGACTTTCTTCAGAATTTTCAACAGTTTAATGAAAAAAACATACATTACTTACTTTATAAATAAATTTGAACTAAGAAATTAAAATCTTTCCTTATTGTCTTTTATGCAGCTATTAGTCAACTTTGTTTCAAGATGTAATCACCAAAAAACCCCAAAACATGACAAATACAAGCCTGGGGTACAATTTTAAATTGCATTCATTTTCCAAAAATGTAATTAATTAAAAAGAGATTATAAATAAGTCAACTTGACCATTTCAGCAGACAGCTAATTTACTTGTGCAGATTAACTATTGCTTGAGCGATCATTAATATGACACCTGATACTCTTTTTCTCTGAAGGAAGCCTAGAGTAAGACAGTGAGGCACTGTAAATTAAGCACTGAACTGGTAACTACAAGGTCAGTGGTTTAATCAATTAACCACTCTTGAAAACTCCTATACAAGGTTGCTATGGATCGGAACAGACTCGATGGCACACAACAAAAACAACAAAAGTACAGAAAGGTTGACTTGCCTCAAAATTGGTAAGTTAAAATTTACCAACAAAAATGCTGACATGCTGTGATGCTTTTGAAAATAGCCATATCTGTTTAATACAGTAAATTAATGTTGTCATTGTTGTTACATGCCATCGAGTTGGTACCGACTCAAAGCGACCCTATGCACAGCACACGAAACACTGTCCAGTCCTAGACCAACCTCACAATTGTTGCCACACTTGAACCCACTGATGCTGCCACTTGGCCAATTCATCTCGCTGAGAGTCTTCCTCTTTTTCTCTGACCCTCCACCTTACCAAACATGGTATCCTTCTCCAGTGACTGGTCCCTCCTG
>NW_006408661.1:4288395-4294350 GCF_000296735.1 Chrysochloris asiatica
GACCCTAATGACTGAAGACCAGAAGAGCTGCAGGATGACATCAAGAGCATCATACAGGAAGAAAGAAAAAGGTCATTTAAGTGACAAGAAAGAAGGAAAAGACCAAAATAAATGTCAGAAGAGACTCTGAAACTTGCTTCCAGTGTAGCAATGCTAAAGCAAAAGGAAGCAATGAGCTGAACAGAAAATTTCAAAGGGCAGCTTGAGAAGACATATTCAAGTATTATAATGAAATGTGCAAAGACATGGAATCAGAAAACCAAAGGGGAAGAACATGCTTAGCATTTCTCAAACTGAAAGAACTGAAGAAAAAAATCAGACCTCAATTTAAAATAATGAAGGACTCTATATGCGAAATCGATTCCTGGTGTGGCGTTATAGGATCAGCACTGATCTATCAACCACAAGGTCAGCAGCTACTTGGAAACCCTATACAGGGTCACCATGGGTTGGAACTGACTCAACAACAACAATAAAAAGGCGAAATATTGAATGATGTAGAAAGCATCAAAAGAAGATGCAAGGAATACTCAGAGTCACTGTACTGAAAACAAACGGTTGATGTTCAACCATTTCAAGAGGTAGCATACGATAAACTAGCAATGATACTGAAGGAAGATGTCCAAGGTGCACTGATGGCATTGACAAAGCAGAAATTAATGGAATACACATACAAATCTTTCAAATAATTGATGCAGCATTGAAGGCAATTATTCATCTAGGATAAGAAATCTGGAAGACAGCTACCTGGCCAATTGATTGAGAGAGTTCCATAATTGTGCCCATTCCAAGATAAGTGACTCAGCTGAACGAGGGAATCACTGGCAAGTAAAATTTTGGGAACGATAGTTTAAAATTGGCTGCAACAGTAAACTGACAAGAAACTGCCAGAGGTTCAAGCCAGATTCAGATGAGGATGTGGAATGAGGAATATGATGTCTGACATCAGATGGATCACTTGCACATTATTGACTATGCAAAGGCTTTTGACAGTGTGGATAATGACAAACTATGGATAACATCATGGAGAAGGAGTATTTCTAAACACTTAATTGTGCTCATGTTGTTGTTGGTAAGTGCTGTCGAGTTAGGTTCCAATTCATACAGACTCTACACAGGGTTTTTGAGGAATGGCTTGAATCACCTATCTTGCGGTTCAAACCAATTTTGCAGTCCAGTGTACATGTAACTAGACCAGGAGGGAGGCAGTAGTTTGAAAAGAACAAGAGGGCACAGAATCAAGAAAGCTGTGAGCCAGGGTTGTGTGTTTTTCACCATTTTCATTCAATCTGCATGCTGAACAGATAATCTAAGAAGCTGGATTATATGAAGAAGAACATAGTATCAGGATTAGAGGAAGACTCATTAATATCCTGCCATATGCAAATGATACAACCTGGCTTGCTTAAAATGAAAAAGATTTTAAATATTATTGATGAAGATTAAACAGCACAGCCTTCAGTATGGGTTCCACTACAATGAAAGAAAACAAAAATCCTCACAACTGGACCAATAAATAGCACCATGATAAATGGAGGAAAGATTGAAGCTGTCAAAGACTTCATTTTGCTTGGATCCATTATCAATACTCAAGGAAGCAGCAATCAAGTAATCAAACGATATACTGCACTAAGAAAATCTGCTGCATAGGACCTCTTTAAAGTGTGAAGAATAAACACGTCAGTTTGAGGACTAAAGTGTGCCTCAGTCAAGCCATGGTATTTTCAATAGTTTCACATGCATGTGACAGTTGGACAAAGAATAAGGAAGACTGTAGAAGAATTGATGTACTTGAGTTAAGATATAGGACCTTTAGAGGTACTATAAAATGGAGAAAAGTGGTAACATCGAGCCTAAGGAAAGCATTTTAAGAAGAGTCATTAATGTGTCAAAGATGTCTAAGAAGCCAATGGAGACAGGGGCTGAAAATTTCTTAGATTCAATGACAAGGAGAATGCTGTTGGCTTAGTTAAAAATAAATTTGGTGGGGTGGCAGGGAGAAGTCAACTGCAGTGGGTTGGATAGAGTGGATATAAGGTGAGGAAGTCAAGTGAATGCAGACCAAATCTAAACCAAACCCACTACCATTGAGTTGATTGTGACTCATAGTAACTCTGTATAGGACAGAGCAGAACAGCTTCATACGGTTTCCGAGACTAAATCTTTAGGGAAGTTGTTTCATCTTTCTTTTTGGGAGAAGAAGAGTTTGAACCACTGACTTTGCAGTTAGCAGACCAACATTTGATCCACTGTACCATCAGGGCTCCTGAATGTAGACCAAGGTTTGGCAAAGTACAGACTATAAATCAAATCTGACCTGATGTTAAGAATTTGTAGATGAAGGTTTACTGGAACAAACCTACACTCGTTCACTTACATATTGACCATGTCTGCTTTCATGTTACAATTACAAAGATTATGTATAGCCCACAATCTTACAATATTTACTACTCAGTTCTTTACAGGAAAAAAAAAAAAAAAAAAGGCCAACTCCTATTGTAGACAAATGTCTCAAGTTATTAGTTTTATCAAAAGTAAACTAATAAGGATTCATATACCAGATTATGTTCATCGTTGCCAGTTAAAAAGAATCTGATATAAGTAGAATGTAAGTAAAATGAGCCATATTTAATAGCGTGTAATTGCTCATTTCAAGGTTGAAATTTCAAGCCATCTTCACTATAGCATTGCTATTTTCTGGGAAGGATGATGACAGCTGCATAGCCTGTTAGATCCTATCTTTGAAATAAATAAGAATACATCACTTAGCAGCTCATATTTTCCAAACATTAGTATGATTTGTATTATGTAAACTTCTTTAAAAGAAAGCTAATGCAATTTTAAGACCAATACTTTAAAAAGGGTAAAGTCAACCTAAGTTTTATCTTCTTTCTGTAGTTTTATTAACAATAAATGCTTTTTTGAATTTCAGCTATGGTTAATTCCAAGTATTTTGATGTAATGAGTCAGATGTTAATATCAAGTCAATAAACAATTTGAGAATCAGCATTTAAACTCCAGCTTATCTAAAAAAGTAAGGAACAGCCCCCCCTCAGGGTTCATCTTTCATTCAAACAATAGATAGGACAAGGTGAACAATAACACCAGGGAGGTCAACATTCCTTTGCACAATCAACCAAAGTGCAGCATTTGCCAAGGGATAAAGCTCCTAGGTGTGGTGCTGCAGGATAATGCTCTGAACTTCTAGGTCAGTTTGAACCACAAGTTCAGCCGTTCAAACCCACCAGATGCTCCTTGAAAACCTATAAGGGTCGTTATGGGTTGGAACCTACTTGACAGCACTAACAACAAGAAAGCTCAAGGGTCAGGTAGGGATAGGAAAGGACAAATGGAAATGATAAACACAGGAAACAAGTGGGAGGAGTTAAGTACTGCAGTCAATGCCACCAAACAGAGGAACAAAATGTGTATGACTTGTTGAATGGACAACCAATCAGCTCTGTAAAACTTTCACCCATACCACAAAAAAAAAAAAGTTTTAAAAAAGGTAAGAAGAAGCCAAAGGTTTGGATCAAAAAACATTACAACTGGATTATTCAGCTTTTGCTAAATGTGGTCTTTGCCTGGAATGACTCATAGCATAACAAAGCTACACAATTTAGCTTAATGTTTTGTACCTGTTGATGATTAGAGAAACTAAATCCTTTCTAGCCTAGTCATTAATATTAATGAGTTTAGTGACCCAGGCCAAGTTAATAAAACAAACATTTAAATATCCTGTTAAGAAGTTTTCAATAATAATGTTGAGCTTGAAATTGCTTTATAGAATTATTTATAGTGTTGGAAAATAAATGAATGTTTCAAATACATTTACAATCCTAGGCTGGAAAGAATGGTGAGAGCATCTATCAAATACACTGCTTTTTGATTACAGGTCACATAGGGCTGCTTCCAAATCATAGATTAATGGAATAGAGAATTAAGACATAGATTAATCCATAGATGACTGGAATACAATATGGGAACAGGTTAGATCTGTTTAACCTCAAAGAGATTACAAGTAATTTTCACTTTTAAGTCAGACTTGAGTTAACAAATATAAAATTGAAAGGTTGGTAGGATTTATTCAAACAGTTGTGAAAAAATGATTCATTTGTGTCACAAAGTAGAAAAAATCACTGATTTTGTAAAAAGAATGCTTGCAATGGAACAATGTTATTTAAGGTGTGATGAAATCATGGTTTAAAGGTTTGCTCTTTAAACATTTAAATAAATTTCTTTTATTTAAATGTTTAAACTTATGGAAGAAGCTAAGGACGATGATGTAAATCAGAACTCTTCCACATAAGCATGAGCTTCCCCTTCTTAGACCACACTCAGCTGAAACAAATAGTATTTATTACTAACAAAGCAACTAATCTTCTTCTTCAAAGATTATCTTCTACATAGGTGGTCTAGGAGTAAAAACTGTATTACTGGTCATGTTCTCAGTTTGGTTTTGCTTTGGAATATTAAACTAGCTTATGGAGAATGCTTTTATTTATAAAGGAAAAATTAGAATTAAGCCAGGTTTTAAAATACACAAAGTACATTAAACAGGGTTGGTAATACACCCTTTTATTTGGGAATGAATCCAAAGTGACTATATAGAGGCATTGCTATTCCTTCTACTCCTATTCTCCATGCCACAACCTGATCTAAGCACTTATTTCTCAAAAATTACAATGATGTCAATATTATAAAGATTTTTGCAGATTCATTATTATTTTTCAATGTTGCATAGTGTTCCATTGTGTGTATGTACCAAAGTTTTCATAACCATTTTTCTGCTGATAGGCATTTACTTCCAGCTATATAGGAGTCCTGGTGTGGTGCTGTGGGTTAATACTTCAGACTGCAAAGCTGTTTGAAATGCAAGGTTGGTGGTTCAAGCTCACCAGCATCTCCTTGGAAACCCTATACAGGGTCGCTATGGGTTGGAACCGAGTCGACAGCACTTAACAACAACAACAACATTCACTTTTATGAATAGTGCTGCGATGAACATTGGTGTGCATGTATCTACTGGGGTCTTAGCTCTTATTTCTTGTGGATATATACCAAGTAGAGGGATTGCTGGGTCATACAGTACTTCTTTTTCCAACTTTTCTGAGAACATTTTGCTGAGTCAGATAAGTCATTCACATAGGACAAATATTGTATGTGATCACTACTGTAAAAACTCAAGAAAAGGTTTTCATACTAAAAGAAACATTGTTTGATGGTTACCAGGGTGAGAGGGAATGGAGAGTAATTCACTGGTTAGAGGTTAACTTGGGTAATGGGGAGGGCAATATACCAGAAGAGGGAGATGGGCAGAAAATAATGAAGATAGGTGAATACACAGGGAGGTATGCAAGGGCTAAAGGGATAGTGGTAAATAGTGATATATACACAACCTTGGAACAACAATGGAACAATGTGTGTAGATACATGGACAGAGACACAGGTTGAAAGGGTACAGGAAGAAGAGTGGGGTATATATCCCAAAAGTAAATGAGAATTTCAAAAAATGGTATTAGTTCAAGGGTAACTACCGCTACGAAGCAGGACAATTGCTGTTATATGAAGGGGATTGCATTCATTGAGGTGAAATTAAGTGTATGATATGTTGAACATAAAATTGATAATCTTTGTTGTAAACCACTCAATTTACAATTAAAAAAAGGATGATTTTTGAAAATAAACCAGAATGATGAATTTGCTTAAATTCCTTTTTGTCAATCTTCATTCTCTAGATCATTCTAAATATAAATGTCAAATTCAGTTTTCTAAAATTTCATTTTCATCACATTGCTCTTCTAGTAAAAATGGTATTTCCTTCATTATCAATAAAGTTCTATTCCTTTTGCCTACAATTCAAAGGCTTCCATAAACGGATACTGGTCTATTTTTTCCTAAAATATATGAAAAAATTAATACAGTATTTAAATAGTGGTGGTGGTGTGCCATGGA
>NW_006408661.1:4305140-4306567 GCF_000296735.1 Chrysochloris asiatica
AATTGTTGCCACACTTGAACCCACTGATGCTGCCACTTGGCCAATTCATCTCGCTGAGAGTCTTCCTCTTTTTCTCTGACCCTCCACCTTACCAAACATGGTATCCTTCTCCAGTGACTGGTCCCTCCTGACAATATGTCCAAAGTATGAGAGACGAAGTTTGGCCATCTTGGCCTCTAAGGACCACTCTGGCTGCACTTCTTCCAACACAGATCTGTTGGTTCTTTTGGCAGCCCATGGCATTATGAGTATTCTCCTCCAACACCAAAACTCAAAAGCATCAATTCTTCTATGGTCTTCCTTATTCACTGTCCAGCTTTCGCATGCAAATGAGGTTACTGAAAATACCATGGTTTGGGTCAGAAACACCTTAGTTCTCAAGCTGACATCTTTATTCTTCAACACTAAAAAGGTTTTGTGCAGCAGATTTGCCTAATGCAAAACATTGCTTGATTTCTTGACTGCTGCTTCCGTAAGTGTTGATGGTTGATCCAAGAAGAAGGAAATCCTTGATAACGTCTATCTTTTCTCCATTGATAAGAATGTTGTTTACTGGTCCAGTGGTGAGGATTTTTATTTTCTTTACATTGAGATGCAATCCATACCGAAGGCTGTGATCTTTGATCTTCATATATAAGTATTTTAAGGAGTAAGTTAATAATAACAAGAAATTTCTCCGAAGTTAGCAGTTTCAGTTTGCTTTCTTGGGAGGAAAAAAAGAACTCATAAAGGACACTAATGCTAAAGAAATGGATTAAAGAACCTCATTAAGTACCCTAAACATTCAATACATTTTCTTCCTTTTGAAATATACTCATGAATTGCCATCATCTTTTTAGTTTCTCTTAAGTTCAAAATCTGAACTTTCACTTTTTTAGATGGAATGGATCAAGATGACAAATGAGAAAATATTTACCTCTTCCCTTTCTATTCAAATTCTCTATAAAATACACTCTTAAAATAGTGTAGGAATATAAGAAGGAATGTCATTACAGGACAGAAAATTTGAGAAAGTTCTATAAAACAAGTATCAGAAAAGATTTGATTATAAGTGAAATCAGGTCAAAGAAAACAAGCTGAAACAAGCAGAAAGGCTATTGCAAAGACTAAGAGGAACACAGTGAAGGTCAATAAGTACTAAGAGCAGAAATACATTCTCTCAACTGTGGCTTTGGTTGTGGAGAGTTGCAGAATGAACAATTGGATTAGATAACACAGATCAAGGTGGTAAGCAAATTGTGGGAATGGAAGTACCAAACCAGCTGAGAAACTCAAAAGGGCACAAACAGCCTGTCCAGGCACAAAAACTCCTTGTTTTTGCCTTGAAGTCACTGGAAGAAGGCTTCCATAATGAGGAGTCTCATATACCAAGAAGTATAAAGAGGGATTCTCATTTGGACTGAGGAATAAATACTTTTTTTTTTTTT
>NW_006408661.1:4307181-4310398 GCF_000296735.1 Chrysochloris asiatica
AAAAAAAAAAAGGCTACTATGAAAAGGAAAAACCAAAACAAATTGTCATAGAGTCAGCTGGGATTCATGCAACCCCATTTGTGTCATATTAGAACTGTACTCTATTAGATGTTTACAATGGTTGGTATTTGAACGTAGATCACCAGACCTGTCCTCTGAGGTGCTTCTGGGTAGTCTAAAACCACAAACCTATAAGTATGAAATTAAGTGTTTAACTACTTGCAGTACCCAGGGAATTCTATGGAAAGAGAGCCAAAAATTAAAAAAGAAAGAAAGCCTCATCAAATAACAGCAAATAACGTTTAATTTAAAAAAAAAAAAAGGAAACAACAATCAAATTACTGAGTCCAAAATAAAGCCAAGAAATTCTTCATAATCCATTGCAAAATTAAAAACTAATTAAGGGAATTAAGGGTAAATTGTAGGATAAGCACTGCACTGCAAGTCAGTGAACAGCAAGGCTGGCAATTCAATCTCACCAGCCACTCCTTGGAAACCCTATACAGGGTTGCTATGAGTCAAATCCAAGTTGATGACACTTAACAACACCAACAACAATAGCTACCTAATAGAAGAATAAAACATGAAACAATGTGTAGGAAAAGTAATCATAGGAATACGAGAAGAAAATTTCTGTTAACAACAGATAGATTTAGATTAGACTATTTGATGAAAAGGGACAACTAAAGGCATAGCCCTAATAATAATAATTAATACTTGATCACATACATTCTAGTTGGTGCTGTGGGTTATTCCACAGGATTGCAAGTTCGGTTTGAACCGCATGGTCGACAGCTGAAGCACACCAGCAACTCCTTGGAAACCCTATACAGGGTCACCTGTGAGTCAAAATTGACTTGATGGCACTTAACAACAACACTGTAAAATAATGCATAATATATCCTAGGCATTAGTGAGCTGAAACCGACTAGTAATGACTATTTTGAACTGGACAATCATATGGTTTATTATGCTAGGAATGACAAATTTAAGAGGAATGGTATCACATTCACCATCAAAAGCACTTCAAGATCGATCTTGAAGTACAATGCCGTCTGTGATGGGATAATAACCGTACTACAAGGAAGACCAGTTAATACCACTGTTATTCAAATTTACACACCAACCAGTAAAGCCAATAATAATGAAACTGAAGAATTCTACTTCTTCTGTCTGAAACTGGTCAAACACGCAAATCAAGATGCACTGATAATTACTGTGACTGGACTGTGAAAGTTGGAAACAAAGAAAATATGCCCTTGGTGATTGAAATGATGCTGGAGATTACATGACAGAATTCTGCAAAAACCTTTTTTCAATAACATAAATGCAGCAACTTACACATGGACTTCACCAGAGAAACTACAAATGAATCAAATAGACTACATCTGTGGGAAATAATAAACAAAAGATGGGCTGCTTTCCCTTTAAAATGAAACAAAAACTTCATGAGACCTTTTATGTATATGTGGGTAAAAGTTGCACAAATGGACCTTAAACTATGCATTCGTAGTTCATTGCATAGTTCCTGAGGTCTTACAAACTTGCAAACAATTGGTTTCTACTTACCTGGAACAAAAGAGGAATGATGAAAGTCAGGAATAGGAATAGGATAGGGAATGTATACCTAATTGCCTCCATGAAAAATTGCCTTTGTTGTTATGAAGGTCAACTACCAATGACGAACATTTTGATCAACGATTCGATAGAAGAATTATATCAAATGGGGGAATACGGAGAACAGAACTTCAAATTATCACAGACTGGACCCATGGGGGAAGGATAAACCCTGAAAACTATTGCCCTGAAATAATCCTTAAACCTTAAAAACCAAAAATATCTCCTTAAGTGTTCTTAAAACCCAATGTCTGCCATGAGCATTAAGCTCGTTTTAGAACTATCTATATGGAATCAAACTGACAACAGTAACTTCAAAGTTTAGATAGGAAATGTGAATTCATGCTAAAGATGAAAAGGAACAAATCAGAAAAGGAAGGTAACAATGGTTGCACAACTTGAAGAATGTAATCCTTATCACTGAACTGTACATGTAGAAACTAGAATTAGTGTATGTTTTGCTGTATATTTTCTTAGCAACAGCAAAATAAATAAAATTGGGGGGGGGAGTCAGTACACAAATGTAGTTAGAAGACAAAATTCTATGTCAAAACCTAATTCACATCCAAGTGAAAGGTTAAAATACACATTTTCAGCAATGCAAAAATTCAGATTAGCTTAACACACCTTCAGATACAATTTACAACAATGAATTATCTGAATAGAACAAAAACCCAAACATTGGGAAGATGGTAAAAAGATAGTAAAATTAAATTTAAATAATCACTGATGCATAATGTAACATGCTTAATGTAAAGTCTTACCATCTTGCCTTCTAAAATCAAAATGCAGTAGTGTTTTAAAATAAGTATCAAGGAAAAAGAAAATAGGAAGAGATCTTGTTTAGGGAAGGATACAGACATGGACAGGAGCTCAGTGACTCTGTACAATAAGTAAGTGAACCACAAGGTTGGTGGTTCTAGCCTTCCAGCCACTTTACAGAAGAAACATGAGGCTTTCAGCTCCTGCAAAGATTTTCAGCTTCCGAAACCCTACATAGGGTTACTCACTTGGAACTGACTAAGCACTTAATAACATACAGACATAGATACTAAAAACAAACAAACAAAACACACACACACAAACCCTCTACATACTACTGTAAGAGTAGCAGCCAGTGCTTGGTAAGAGAAAAGTTCCTGAATACAGGTACTTATACAGAGAAATACCTGTCAGTGGAAAGGTGATCCAATTTGTTTTTGGATTCACTAAGACTATGCTTTTCTCTAGTTATACCCATAACTGTAGATGAATAAATACTTCCTGGTGTGGCACTGTGGGATAAAACACTGATTCACAAGATCAGTTCAAACTCACCAGCTGCTTTTTGGAAACCATATACAGGGTCGCTATGAGTTAGAACCGACTTGATAGTACTTAGCAACAACAACAAAGTGTGTAAATAAAGTTCAACCTTTTAATATTCCTGGAGTTGCTGAACTCTTTTTAAAACAATTTAAATAAGCATTATACATGGTCTTGAATGCCCTAAACTCAATATGACCAAATATTTACATCATGGATATGAGGAAACTGTGATTTGATAGGCTTCAATATGAGTTCTTGAAAAATTCACTTCAGAAAATTCTGATGACTAAAG
>NW_006408661.1:4310643-4312877 GCF_000296735.1 Chrysochloris asiatica
TTCTGAATGGTTAGCCACTAAAAATCTTATGAATATCAGAGGAACAGTGTTGGCTGTAATGCCAGAAAAAGAGCCCCTCAGATTGGAAGGCACTCAAAATTCGACTGGAGAAGAGATGACTTCTCAAAGTAGAACTGACCATAATGATGTAAATGGAATAAATCCTACAGACCTTCAATTGCTGATGGGGCACAACTCAAAATGAGAAAAAGAGTTTCAAACCTCAATTAATAATTTGAACATGACATGGAATGTATGAAGTATAAATCCAGGAAAACTGGAAGTCATCAAAAATGAAATGGAACATTTAAAGAAATTCGGAAGACAGCTATATGGCCAACCAAGTGGAAGAGATCATCCATATTTGTACCCATTCCAAAGACAGGTGACCCAATGGAGCGCAGAAATCATAGAACACCACCATTAATATTACATGCAAGTAAAATTTTGCTGAAGATGATTCAATTTGATTGAATCAACAGTATATTGATAGGGAACTCCCAGAAATTCAAGCTGGATTTAGAAAAGGATGTGGATAAGGAATATCATTGCAGATATCAATGGATCTTGGATGAAAGCAAAGAATACCAGGAAGATGTTTATTATTGCTCTATTGACTATGCAAAGGCATTCAACTATGTGGGTCATAACAAACTATGGATAACATTGTTAAGAATGGGTATTCCAGAACACTTGATTGTGCTCACTGAAAACCTGTACATAGACTGAGAGGCAGTTATTCAAACAGAATGAAGGGATACTGAATGGCTTAACATTAGGAGAAGTGTGTGCAAGGATGGTACCCTTTCACAAAACTTACTGAATCTGTATGCTAAATAAATAATCCAAGAAACTGAATGATAAGAAGAAAAACACAGCATCAGGACTGGGGGAAGATTCATTAACAACCTGTGATATGTAGATGATAACAACGTTGCTGGAAGTGAAGAGAGTTTAAAATACTTCTGGAGATCAAAACCTAGAAGCCCTCAGTGTGCATTACACTTCAATGTAAAGAAAATAAAAATCCTTACAACTGGGTCAATAAATAGCATCATGATAAATGGGAAAAAGACTGAAGTTGTCAAACATTTCATTTTGCTTGTATCCACAATCAAAGCTCATGGAAGCAGCAATTAGGAAATCAAACCACGCATTGTATTGGGCAAATCTGCTGCTAAAGACCTCTTTAAAGTGTTCAAGAGCAAATGCATCAGTTTGAAGACTAAGGTGTCTATGACCCAAGCCATGGTATTTTCAGTTACCTCATATGCATGTGAAAGTTGGACAATGGATAAGGAAGACCAGAGAAGAACTGATAAATTCAAATTGTTATGTTGGAGAAGAATATTAAAAGTACTATGTTGTTGTTAAGTACTGTGGAGTCAGTTCTGACTCATAGTGACCCTGCACAGGGTTTCCGAGACTGCAAATCTTTACGGGAACAGAAAGCCTCATCTTTCTCCTGAGGAACAGCTAGTAGTTTCGAACTGCTGACCATAAGATTAGCAGCCCGATTCATAACCACTATGCTACCAGAGCTCCTTAAAAGTACTATAAACCAGCAGAAAAAAAAAAAGAAAAACAAATCTGCGTTGGAAGAAGTGAAGTCAGAACGTGCCTTAGAAGCGAGAATGGTTAAGATTTCAGACATGTTGTCAGGAGAGACCAGTCCCTGAAGAAGGATATAATGCTTGCTAAAATAGAGGGTCAACGAGAAAGAGGACGATCGTAAATGAGATGATTCAGTGGCAGCAATAATGTGCTTAAACATACAGCACTGTGAGGATGGTTCAGAATCAGATGGTGTTTTGTTCTGTTGTGCATGAGATTGTTATGAGTCAGATGGTAACTAACAAGAATGTTTTGCTGGACTGCTAACTGCAAGGTCTGAGGTTCAAACTCACCAGTTGATCCTTGAAAGCCTTATGCAAGGTCACTATGAGTCAGAACCAACTAATAGTAACAAGTTTCAATTAAATTGACCTGAACCTATTAAAATATTCTTCATTTTACCTAGTACCATGACTTCAGGTGTGGCACTGTGGGTTAATGCGCTATACTGCAAGGTCGGTTTGAATTGCAAGGTCAGTGGGCCGAGCTCACCAGGTGTTCTTGGAAACCATACATGAGGGGTTACTATGAGTTGGAACAGAAGTCAACGGCACTTAACAACAATGACCAAGAAAGCTGATGGAAATTAATAATTTTGATGGTCTAAGAGGCAGTTGTTT
>NW_006408661.1:4313577-4334673 GCF_000296735.1 Chrysochloris asiatica
GTCAGAAGGGAGCAGTCCTGGAGAAGGATATCATGTTTGGTAAGGTTGAGCGTCAGAGAAAAAGAGGAAGACCCCCAGCGAGATGGATTGGCAAAGTGGCAGCATCAATGGGTTCAAGCGTGGCAACAAATGTGAGGGTGGCCCAGCACTGGGCAATGGTTCATTCTGTTGTGCACAGAGTTGCTATGAGTCGATACCAACTCGACTGCACCTAACAACAACAAGAATGTCTTCAATTTAGTACATACTGATTAAGTGCAAACAGATTGTCAGAAGCTCTTTTGTTCTCATTGTCTTGTTAAAATGCCCTCAGATGTATTTTTCTTTCATAAACTTCAAATTAAAAAAACACGTTTCTATAAAATGAATATTTGGAATTAGGTAATATACAAAATCTAGATACTAAATGGGAGAAAAGGAAACCAAGTCTCTCAGTAGAGAGCAAAAAGTTGTATTTTAAATGTATCTCTGTTGTTGTAGTTGTTAAGCACCACCGAGTCGGTTCTAAATAATAGCAACTCTGTATAGGGTTTCTGAGGAGCAGCTGGTTAGCTAGAGCAGCTGGTTAGCTTGAACTGCTGATCTTGCAGTTCAGACCATATTTCTAGAGGACCATTAATTAAACTAATCAGTTAATCTCAACCTCATTTAGGTGATGGTGTTGTTGTGTGCTGTCGAGCCAACCAGGGCTCTATATGGGTGAAAGAGAAAAATAATTTCTAAGGCACCCAAAATATAAAACATAAAAGTCTATTACAGATTAAAATCAGCATCCAAATTATTCATGCATAATTATGTCAATGCTATTGAGCGTCAAAATAGGTATAATAATATTCTTCATATATTCAGTAACTCAAAAAGAAGCAGTAAACAGAAGCTCTACCAATGGAAGTCTCCTCTGGTATCCAAGGTCAGTATAAATTCAGTGATACAAGATAATTTTGGATTTTACACAAGCACAGTTAACTTTCATTACATTTTAGATCCTTTTCTTCTAATCATATATCCATCCAGAAGTCAGGCATAGCATTTTAATAAAGTAAAATATTATGGACTTGCCACCCTTGGGATATTTTTCAAATGCATTTGGAAGTTTTTATAGAAGATAATTTCAGTCATGCATATTTGGGTTAATTTATTTAGCTGAGAATGAATACCAAAATAGCTCAATATTCATATCCATAAAAATTTAAGGAAACGAGAAAAATTAAGATTGGGTCTAACTGCAATATTTTTGAACACTATATTCAATTCACATTACTAAAGGTATTAAAGACAAGAAATATGTTCTTCTCTTCTATTAATGAGATCAGCATTTCTCAATGGTTTTAATAATACATTTCTTACAGGCAAAAAAGATACACCCCAACAGAGTAAATAAATCTGAATGTTTATAGTTAGCATAATGTGTATGTACACTGTTATGTTACTGTTAGTTTATGCTGCTTTAAAATTCAAAGTAAGATGATAAAATGTAAAGACTATCTACTTGTTACTAAATCATATTCCATTGATATATTAGCAAATAAAATTGTCTTCAGAAAAAAAAAAAAAAAAGTAAGAATTTCTGGCAGATTCCTGAGATGAGGCTACCAAAAGTGAACAACTCTTGAAAGCTGAGCAGTTTTAATTTGTGAAACATCTGCACATTGGAGAACAAATGTTAGGTGCCATTTATTGGCTTTGACTCATAGTGACCCTGTGCACAATAGAGGAAAATACTGCTCAGTCCTGTGCCCTCCTCACAATTCTTACTTTTGAATCTACTGCTGCTACCATTTTGTCAATCCATCTCTTTGGGGGTCTTCCTCCTTTTTGCTGATTCTCCACTTTACCAAGCAAGATGTCCTTCTTCAAGGACTGGTCCCTGCTAATAACATATCCTAAGTGTGAGAGATGAAGTTTCACCATCTTGCCTTCTAAGGAACATTGTGGTTGTTCTTCCAACACAGATTTGTTTGTTTCTCTGCCAGTCTATGGTACTTTTAATATTTTTCTCCAATGCCATAATTCAAATGCATTGACTCTTCTCAGTCTTTATTCATCATCCAACTTTCATATGCTTATGTTGTTACTGTTTTTAAGTGTCTTCATGTTGCTTCTGACTCATAGTGATCCTGTATAGAGTTTCCAAGATGCAGCTGGTGTGATTGAACAGATCAGTCCAGTGTTTATCCTACAGCATCACAGTTTGGCTTGGGTCAGACATACCTTAGTCCTCAAACAGCAGATTTGCTCTTTAACACTTTCAAAGAGGTCTTGTGCAGCAGATTTACCTAATACAAAATGTTGTTTGATTTCTTAACTGCTGCTTCTATGAGTGTTGATTGTAGATCCAAGAAAAATGAAGTCTGACAACTTCAATCTTTTCTCCATTTATCATGATATTTATTGGTCTAGTTTTAAGGATTTTTTTCTTTACACTGAGGTGCAATCAATCCATCCTCAGACTGTAGTCAGTGATCTTCATCAGTACGCATTTTAAGTTATCCTTGCTTTCAGCAAGGTAGCAAAATCAACATAATACAGGTTGTTAATGAGTCTTCTCCCAATCCAGATGCCACATTCTTCTTCATATAATCCAACTTCTGGGATTATGGGTTCAGCATATAGACTGAATAAGAATGATGAAAGGATACAATGCTGGCGCACATCATTGCTGATGGTATCTCCTTGTTTTGTTCTAACAATTACCTCTTGGTCTAAGTACAGGTTCCTTATGAGCACAATTAAGTGTTTTGGAAAACCTATTCTTTGTAATGCTATCCATAGTTTGTTATGGTCCACAGTCCAAGGTCAGACTGCAGAGCCATTTGAACTGCAAGGTCGGCAGTTCAAACTCACCAGCTACTCCTCAGAAACCCTGTATAGGGCCGCTATGGGTCAGAACTGACTCAACGACATTTAACAACAACAACAACAACACAGTCCAAGGAGACCCAGTGTAGCGCTGTGGGTTAATATGCTGGACGGCAAAGTCAGTTTTAATCTCAAGACTGTTGCTTCAAGCTCACTAGCAGCTTCTCGGAAATCCTACACAGGGTTGCTTTGAGATGGAATTCACTTAATAGCACTAACAACAACAACAATACAGTCAGAAGCCTTTGCATAATCAATAAAGCACAAGTACACATCTAACTGGTATCCTCTACTTAGAGGCAAGATCCCGCTGACATTAGCCATGGTATCACTAGTTTCACGTCCTCTTCTGAGTCCAGCTTGAATTTCTGGCAGTTCTACTCTTTCAAGTGTTGATTTATTTTCAGCAAAATTTTAATTGCATGTGATATTAATGATATAATTCAACGATTTTCAAATTCCATTGGGTCACCTTTCTTTGTAATAATCACAAATATGGATCTCTTCCAACCCATTGGCAAATAAGTTGTTTTCAAAAATTTTTGGCATAGAAGGGTTGTTGTTGTTAGGTACCATCGAGGTGGTCTAACGAACAGCATAGCAATCTTACAAACAGCAGAATGAAACACTGCCCAATCCTGAGCCAACCTCATTACTGTTGCCACACTTGAATCCATCGATGCTGACACTTGGCCAATCCATCTCACTGGGGGAGAGGGGGTCTTCCTCTTTTTCTCTGACCCTCCCTCTTACCAAACATGATATCCTTCTCCAGCGAGTAGTCCCTCCTGACAATATGTCTGAAGTATGAGAGACAAAGTTTGGCCATCTTGGACTCCAAGGAGCACCCTGGCTGCACTTCTTCCAAAACAGATCTATTGGTTCTTTTGGCAGCCCATGGCACTTTCAATATTCTCCTCCAACACCAGAACTCAAACACATCAATTCTTCTATTGTCTTCCTTATTCACTGTTCAGCTTTCACATGCATAGGAGTTTATTGAAAATACCACAGCTTGGGTCAGGCACACCTTAGTCCTCAAGTTGACATCTTTGCTCTTCAACACTTGAAAAAAGTCTTGTACAGCAGATCTGCCTAATGCAATACGTCATTTGAGTTCTTGACTGCTGCTTCCGTGAGTGTTGATAGTTGATCCAAGAAGAATGAAGTCCTTGACAACATCAATCTTTTCTCTGTTGATAGGAATGTTGTTTATTGGTTCAGTGGTAAGGATTTTTGTTTTCTTTGCATTGAGATGCAATCCATACCGAAGGCTGTGCTCTTTGATCTTCATCAGTAAATGTTTTAAGTCCTTTTCATTTTCAGCAAGCAAGGTTGTATCATCTGTATATCACAGGTTATTAATGAGTCTTCCTCCAATCCTGATGCCACGATTTTCTTCATATTAACACAACTTCTTGGATTATTTGCTCAGCATACAGGTTGAATAAGTATGGTGAAAGAATACAACCTTGTCGCACACCTTTTAAAATTTTAAACCATTCAGTGTTCCCATGTTCTGTTCTAACAACTGACTCTTGGTCTTCATGAGCACAATTAAATGTTCCAGAATACTCATATTTCACAATGTTGTCCATTACATGTCATGATCCACACAATCGAAAGCCTTTGCATAGTCAATAAAGCCCAGGTAGACATCTTTCTGATATTCTCTGCTTTCAGCCAAGATCCATCGGACATCAGCAATGATATCCCTCGTTCCACGGACTCTTCTGAATCTGGCTTGAACCTCT
Organism: Chrysochloris asiatica; assembly: GCF_000296735.1. NCBI lineage: Eukaryota > Metazoa > Chordata > Mammalia > Afrosoricida > Chrysochloridae > Chrysochloris > Chrysochloris asiatica. The sequence goes on from NW_006408661.1 coordinate 4,318,191, forward strand.
GGAAGTTCTCTGTCAATGTATGATTTTAGCCATTTCTGTATTACTTTTAGCAAAACTTTACTTGAATGGGATATCAAAGAGATTGTCTGATGATTTTTTGCATTCCTTGGGTAGTCTCTTTGAAATGCGCACAAATATGGATCTCTTCCAATCAGTCAGCCAGATAGTTGTCTTCCAAATTTCCTGGCAGAGATGAATGAGTGCCTCCTATGCCACCTTACTTTCTTGAAAGATTTCAAGTTGTATTCCATCAATTCCTGGTGCCTTGTTCTTTGCCAATTCCTTCAATGCACCTTGGACTTCCTCCTTCAGTATCATTGGCTCTTGAAACGGTTCATATCTTGGATATGAAATTGGATCATATCTTGAAATTGGATCATATCTTGAAACGGTTGAACATTAACCATTTCTCTCTTTGGTACAGTAACTCTGCGTATTCCTTCCATCTTCTTTTGATGGTTTTTGCATCATTCAAAAATTTGCTCAGAGAATCTTTCAATAACGAAAAGTCGAGGCTTGAATTTTTTCTTCAGTTCCTCCAGCTTGAGAAATGCTGAGCGTATTCTTCCTTTTTGGTTTTCTGATTCCAGATCTTTGCCCATTTTTTTGTAATATTTGGGTTTATCTTCTCAAGCTGATTTTTGAAATTTTCTGTTCAGCTCTTGTACCTCCTCATTTCTTCCATTTGCTTTAGCATCTCTACGTTGGAGAACAAGTTTCAGAGTCTCTTCTGACATCATTTTGGTCTTTCACTTCTTTCCTGTCTTTTTAATGACCATTTACTTTCCTCATGTTTTACGTTCTTGATGTCTCCTACAACTCTCTAATCTTTGTTCACTGGTGCCCAATGCATCAAATCTATTCTTGAGATGTTGTGCAAATTCAAGTGAGATACACTCTATGCTGTATTTTGGCCCTTGTGGAGTTGTTTTACTTTTCTCCAGCTTCAGCCTGAACTTGCATATGAGCAACTGATAATCAATTCCACAGATCTCCCCTGGCCCTTTTTTGGCTGATGGAATTGAGTTTATCCATCATCTCTTTCCATAGATGCAGCCAATGTGATTGCTGCGTATTCTATATGGGGAGGTTCATGTGTGTAGTCATCGTTTATGTCAATTTATGTACTATAAAATCGTATTGAAGGGAAATTCATGGTCAAGGCAGGGTGCCTATTAGATGATAATTCTGATGCAAGTATATGGTGGTGGTGGTGGCTATATGCAGTACTGAGTTTAATAAAAATGCTTAGATTTTCAGTCTTTATGCACTTATAAAAAAGCAATATTTAACAAAGAATATGGGTTTCTGTTGAAAATCAGTGCAGGTAAATTTAATGATATATAATTTTTACCTGGAAGATTTCAGTATCCCAGAATATGTTTAGCTGGAACATATTGATCTTGGGGACAGGGGGGGGGGGGGGGGGGGGGGGGGGGGGGGGGGGGGGGAAGGGGGAGCACGGGGCGGGGATTGGACTCAGGGGAGCTATTAATAATCTTTTGTTCAAAATCAATTTCTTAGTAACACAGAAGTCTTCATTAGGTATTTTAAGAGATATATCATAGTAATTCTTCATTCTTTGAGGAAGAAAAGCCTGGAAATCTACTTATAAAAAATCAGCTATTGAAAACCTTATGGAGTACAGTTTTACTCTATGACACACATGGGATTAATATGAGTTGGATTTGATTCAATGGTAACTGGCTTTTATGTGGACTGAAAATGGTTGCATGCATTGTAGTTTGGTTTCAAATTCATGTTTCTAATCTCTTTGCCTTTTACAATTCTTAACATTTAAAAAAATGGTTATAATGCTTTTCTAACTCATTTTATTTTGCTCTCAGAATATGTAACTTGTTTATTTACAATTAGTAAGCCTATATGAATACCATTATAACAACCATTGGTTTTTTGGCATACAGCAACACTATACAATTTATCAATCTACAAACTACATATGTACATTAAAGAAATACATCTTCAGAAGTTGACCTTAGTTCAATATATTTCAACTACATGAAAATTTTGATTCTGTTGTTCACTCTTTGTATAGAATCTTAAAACATTTTACTGTGGATCAAATGCCTTAAAATTACATCTCACTGGAATTAGATTTTTCTGATAATGATGTAATCACCTTTTAAGCTGGTGGCTACACTGTGGACATTATTAGGAAACCAGATGCTTAAATAATCCCAGGAAACCAACCTTCTTATTTAATAGTATGACAGTTAATTAGCACTGGTATATTATTTAAGCTATTTTTCTTATGACCTTACCCTCACACATAAAAATTAAAAGAAAAAGTTCTGAAGCTTTTATTTTTGAGGCAGAACACTCTAAACATTAAAAGGTATTAGTTGAGAGATCTAAATAAATCAGATTTCCTAATAATTTCAAGACTCTAAATTAAGTTTTCTATGATATGAACACAAATAGAAGGTCAAATGGTCAGATAAATCTGAGTTTAGTTTGAGCTGAGGAAAAAAAAAAATTAAGTACGTCAATTTCTGCAGAAAACAGATAATAAAATCATGACTTTACAAAACAATATTACTAAATGGTCTAACTTCAGGACTGATGAGTCCACATACAAGAAATTCTCAGAGGGAAAAAGGAATTTGGAAGACATTTATTGTACTCAGTAACTAAAGTAATCACAAATATATGTAGTAGAAAATTGGTCAGGTCTTTAAAAAATTCCTATTTCTGTTTTCAAAACACAAAAACCAAACTGGCCTTTTTCTTTTTTCCTTAAATTTTTATGGTCATTAGTTCAAGTCTATTGACTTCTGAGCAAATAACATAAAAATAAGAAAATCCCAAGACAAATACTCATATATAATGTAATACGAGCTGCTTGGTGAACTACCCATTTCCCAGGAATTAAAGTAATACAAACAGAAATCTTTCAACAAACTGGAGACACTCACTCCACTTTGCCAAGAAATCTGGAAGACAGCTACCTGCTCAACTGACTGGAAGAGATCCATATTTGTGCCCATTCCAGAGAGAGGTGACACAACAGATTGCAGACCTCATCAGACAGTATCATTAATATCGCATGGAAGTAAAGTTTTGCTAAAGGTAGTTCAAAAATAGCTGCAGCAATACATTCACAGTGAGCTGCCAAAAGTTCAGGCTGGATTCCAATGGAGATGTGGAATGAGGGCTATCACTGCTGATATCAGATACATCTTGGCTGAAAGCAGAGAATACTATAAAGATGTTTACCTGTGCTTTACTGAATACAAAAGGCTTTTGATTTTGTTGATCACGACAAACTATGGACAACTTTGTGGAAAATGAGTATTCCGGAATGTTTAATTGTGCTTATGAGGAACCTGTACATAGACCAAAAGGCAGTCATTCAAACAGAACAAGGGGGCACAGAATGGTTTAAAACAAGGAGGTGTGTGTCTCTGTGGTCTTCTTTCACCATACTTACTCAATCTGTAAACTGAACAACTAATCTCAAAAGCTGCATTATATGAAGAATGTGACATCAGAATTGGAGGAAGACTCATTAACAACTTGTGATATGCAGATGATACAATCTTTCTTGCTGAAAGGGAAGAGGCCTTAAAATAGTTACTGATGAAGATCAAAGACCACAGTCTTCAGTATGGGTTGCACCTCAATGTAAAGAAAACAGAAATCCTCACAACTGGTCCAAAAAATAGCATTAAGATAAAAGGAGAAAATACTTCATTTTGCTCAGTTCAGCCATTAGCACTCACAGAAGCAGTAGTCAGAAATCAAATGATATATTGCATTAGACAAAATCTGTTGCACAAGACGTCTTCAAAGTGTTCAAAAGTAAAGATATGAGTTTGAAGACTAAGGTGCACATGACTCAACTCATGGCAGTTTCAATAACCTCATATGTATGTGAAAGTTGGAAAATGAATAAGGAAGACCATAGAAGAAATGAAGCATTTGAGTTATGGTGTTAGAGGAGAATATTAAAAGTACCATGGAATTCCAGAAAAACAAACTAATCTATGTTGGAAGAAGTTCAGCCAGAATGCTCCTTAGAAGCCAAGATGGCAAAACCTAGTTTCTCATTCTTTGGATGTATTATGAGGGGGGACCAGTCCCTGGAGAAGGACATCATGCTAGATAAGATGGAGGGTCAACAAAAAAGAAGTTCCACTGGCTCAATGAGTTGAAAAAATAACTGCCAAAACAAATCAGAAAACGTTGAGCATTTCATTAAACATTATATAGTATTCACGTGTGCCATACACTGTTCTAATTATTGTACGTATGTATATTAACTCATTTATCTTTTTTTTTTTTTTTAACAAAATTGTTTTTTAACAGGGGGAAGGGAGGTAGGAATCCAATGTTGCAAAATCCACAAGTTGCATTATTCCACAAGCAGCCATGCATGGAGCAAACTCACTCCGTTGAAAAAATTATAGCAAACAAAATTAAATTTAAAAAAGAGAGAGAAAGATATCACACAGAGGTACATAAAAATCTGCCTTCTCTTGTGAGAACTAGAAGAAACGGCTTCTTTGGAGAGTCTGATGTCATTTAGATATCCATTCTGGCCAGTCTCTCGGGCAAATATTCTCTCTCAGACACTTTAATATTCCTCCTCTCTCTCTTCTATTGACTTGCTCCTCCTTCCATCCTGCAATGGAACTCTGATCTGGTTATCATCTCGATCCATACTGGCATCATCTCTCTTGAGAATGAATCTCTATTGAAATTCTGTATTCTTCTCATCCTTTATATGTTCTGAGAATCTCTGTTCAGGAATTCTTGTGTTACTGATTTTGTTGATGATGACAGCTTTTCCAGTTTGATCAACGTTGTGGTCCATCCCAAAATAGGCAGCTACCTGATGTAATAGCATCTGGTGATATGAGATCATCTGAGAGAACTTCTTGAACTGGTTATTGTTGTCATTAATAAAGTCAAGAATCTCCTGTTCTAATTTTAGTAGCATCATTCTGTCCCTTGGGTTCTTTTTCAGTGTATTTACAAGAAATTCATGTAGGTCTATTCCAGTGGAGTCCGTATACTCTTGGCTGGAGTCTCTGGATAGCATCTTCCTTGGGATCTTCTCTTTATTTTTGTCCTTGTCTTCCTTTTCAGAGACATCTTTTGTAGACTTTTCCTCTTCCTTGTCAGAGGGGCAACTGATATGCAATTGAATTATATCCTGGTTTTCTAGTGGCCCTTCAACAAACGGGGCAGAGGACTCCTCACATACTGCCAGGCTGCGTACCAACTTCAGCTTGGAGTTAGACTTGGCTGGTTTCCTGGCATGACCATGGTTGGAAGTCCACCTCTGTGTTTCCTGGCACAAATTAGTATCTTCACCTTCTTTCTCAATTTCTTCCTTACTTGGAGCCTTAGATATAAGCTTGTTTTTTCTTACAGATTCTTCCATCAGTTTTTTTTTTTTTTTTTTTCTGATTCTTTCATTATTTCCAGGGTCTCTTGAGTAGTGTTACTGTTAGACATCTTCAATAGAACACAATAGCCTCTATGGACTCCTCAATAAATGCTCAGTCTCCATGAGTCCAGTGCTGGAATGACATCACATATAAGAAACAAGTCTCACGCGGGCAGTAGCGGGGAGAGTGCCGTCTCCGCCCGCCGCCTGGCTTGGCCCAAAGACCCTCGGCTGCGGTGTGCTTCTGGGGGGCCGGGCTCTTCTCAGCAGGTTTCCCCAGGTCCCAGGGAGGGTGTGCTGGGGGAACCGGGGCGGGGAAGGGGAGAGGGGGGGAGAGGGGGAAGAAAAGGGGGGAACCAAACCCGGAAAGGGAGAAAAGGGGGGAGCAACTCATTTATCTTTATGACACCTAGGATATAGAGGATGAGACACAGAGAAGTAACTTGTGCAAGGTCACATCGAGGGCATTTATTTGAACCCATGTAATCTGACTATAATTCCATGCTCTGACCTGAAGAGATTGGTCAATTCTAGCTAAAAAGCATACTTGTATAAAACATGAAGCATAGTAACACAACATTCATTCAATAATATATTTTGAGTACTTAACGATGGGCCAGGTACTATTCTAAATACTGAGAATATAACAGTTTATAAAACTAAAGCTTCTGTGCCATTATGGTATTTGCTTTTAAAGAGAGATTGAAAGACCAACAAGCAATATGTAAAATATATGCCATGCCCAATAGTGATAAGGAGTCCTAGTGTGGCACCTTTGGATAAGCACTCAACTTCAAGGTTGGTCTAAACTGCAACGTTAGTGGTCCAAACTCACCAACCACTCCTCAGAAACCCTATACAGGGTAGATATGAGTTGGAACTGATGCGACAGCATACAACAACAAAAATACTGATAAATGTTACAAGACATGGAGAATGCTGGGAATAGGGATTGTCATTTCACACAAGGTTGGAAGTTGGAAGTTCTCAATGAGAAAGTGACACTGGAGTGGAAATCTGAAAAAAGTGAGAGAAGAAACCATAAGGGTATCTAGGAGTAGAACATCCAGAAAGAGAAATCAGCAAATATAAATCCCTAAGGAAGATCCTGTACAGGGTCGCTATGGGTCGGAACCGACTCGACGGCACATAACAACAACAACAACAACAACAACAACAACAACAAAGGAAGATCAACAAGGAGGCAGAATGACTAGCGTATAGTAACCATGAGGGAGATTAATAGATGCTGAGGTAAGAGAAATAGTAGTGGAAAAGATTACATAAGGACATTGTTAGGGCTGTCTATTGTTTTGAAATGAAACATCATTTGAGGAATGTGTATAAAAAGTCAGAAGTCTAATTATTAGAGCTTTAAAGGTTCTAGAGGAATTCTTGGTAATTGGAAAAGTGACTGTTACACAATAACAGGAGAGGTGCAAAGTAATAAGCACACCTAAGGATTGTAATCAGTGATGCTAACATATCAGACCGCTATTGACAGTGATAAAAGAAGTGACAAGAGATTAAAATCGTCACTGGCATTGTGATTGGAAACACTGGTGTCTAAAATGACACCTGCCATGGAGGCCAGAAAAGAGCTCTGGTGGGGCAGTGGTTAAAATGCTTTGTTGCTAATATAAGGGCATTAGCAGTTTGAACCCACTAGCTGTTCCATGGGAGAAGGATGTGGCAGACTGCTTCCGTAAGAATTTGTGTTGTTGTTGTTAAGTGCTGTTGAGTTGCTTCCAAATCACAGCATACAGGGTTTTCAAGGAGCAGCTACTGGGTTTGAACAGCCAACCTTGTGGTTCAAAGTCCAGTTGTGATCCTCCAGCACCACATTTTGGAAATCCTATGAGCATTCTATTCGGTCCAACAGGGTTGCTAAGAGTTGGAACTGACTCAGTGACAATGGGTTTGGTTTATATGGAATGGAAGCCAAGTAACAGTGGAGGCAGGAAGTAACAAGAAAATAGGTAATCTCACAGTAATATGAGCTTCTTCATGACAATACAGACAGAAAAGAGCAGTAAATGCTAATGGACAGCCATGCCAATCTCCCAGGGTAGCTTTGCTAACAGACACACATAAGTGAAGGATTTAAAAGCCTGTAAAAACAAACAAGCGTAATACTAGATCAGCAGTGGAAAGAAAACAATTTCAAGTTAGTAATAATCCTTAAAACAAGGTCACAAAAGCTGGAAAAAATGCCCATACTTAACATATAAATTCCCATGGTAGTGATAATTTAACACATATAACTTTGAAGATGGGCAAAATCATTACTTTAATACAGTAAAACTGATAAATCAGGGATGATAGAGCCTGGCTATGCAAATGTTTGAAATAGGTAAAATACAGTGTTCAAATGGAACAGCGACTGAAGTGTCCAGTAATGATGCATTTAAATAAGGCAATTTGGCTAGAACACTATTCATCTGTAAATAATTTATACACAAACTGATAGACAATCTAGCTAAGAAATAGCAGGAGTTCTAAAAACATATCCAACAGGGTAATTTTGTCTTTAGGGTTAAAAAGTTCTGATTTTGAAAGGGTTTTAGTGTCCCTTTTGTGAAGACATCCTGTAAAGTATATATGATTGGCTGACTGAGCTTTAGGAGGAGTGGGGGGAAAAAGCAACAGTTCTATTAACCAGCTACTCAGAGAAGAATCCCTATGAGAACAGAATCTGCCACACCTAAGACTTCATTTGGGGGGACATTCTAAATGTATCCTCCCAATGAACTCATTGGCCCTTGAAGGTAGTATTTGTAAGAGAGCAGACAAACCGATCATTTGTATAATAATAATTTCAGGTCTGTGTTTTTTGTATATATTTTCCCCATTTAATTATTTTTCTATTTGTGAACTGCTCCAGCCCTTAGTAACTTTCAAAAACGAAAGTATGAAACAATAAGAACCAACACTGATAGAATTGTGAGAGTGCATGCAAGCTAATAAGTAGTTTCAGCTTCACTGAAAAACAGATTAAATGGAGAACAGGTTTATAATGAATACTTTTCATTTACTTTGAAGAATGTTGGTAATCTTTCAGGATTTAAAATTATAGAAGCTGCAATTCTCTTTGGCTACTAATTGTAGAAATGCTGCCTGTCAGTTAGATTTTTAGATCCAAGCTAGATCTGTTGCTTTTTCAGAGAGCTGCAAAAATGGTCACGCAGATTTCAGGCATTTCACTCTCCTAATATTATCCTGGGTTAGAGCCACTGTTTCTGGGCTCTCACGTCTTTATCTATTATGATTTTCTTCTTGTTTAACTGGAGTTCATTCTTAAGGATATCCCATTTAAAAAAAGCATATTGTAGATGCACTTTCAGAATCCTTGCATGTCTGAATTATTTTTGGTTTGCTTTTTATAGATAGCTCAACTGAGTAGATATTCGTATACTTCTATTTTCAAAATATTTTTTCTATATAACTCTAAAGGCATTTTTCCATTGTGCTCTAGAATTCAGGATTGCTGACAAAATCAAGTTCTTTTGTTGGCAATATTTTTTTCACTCTCTTACTCTGTTATCTCTTAGGATTTTCTCTGTTATCTTTGGTGGACTTAAATTTCAAGAATATATGCTTAGATGATATAAGTGTTTTACTTATTCTATTTGATACTGGATCCACTCTTCCATTAGAAAATAAACAGCTTTCTTTAGGTCTGGGGATTAAAAAAAAATTTTTTTTTTCTCAATTTCTTTTCTGTTGCGGATACAAAGGAAGCCCTGGTAACGAAATGGTTGGTGGTTTGAACCCACCCAGCAGATTCCTGGGAGAAAGAACTGGCAACCTGTTTCTGTAAAGATTACAGCCATGAAAACCCTACAGGGCAGATGTACTGTCACACAGACCACTACGGATCAAAAATCAACTCAACAGACCCTAACCACACATTATTTGTGTCTACCCATTATTTTTTACCACACTTTTATATATATTGTTATTGTTGCTAAGTGACATTGAGTCCGTTCCAACTTACAGTGACCCTGTTTCCAAGGAACGGTTAGTGGGTTTCAACTGCAGACCTTGTGGTTAGTAGTCCAGTGCTTATCCTACAGTGCCACATTACTCCCTAGTTTATATTCTTAAAAGATAAGAGCATTAGGTAGCTTGTTAGAAGGTGATATATGCTACAGAAAAACAAAAAGTAGAGCAAAGTAAGGATATTCAGGAATTGGCAGAGGTGGGGAATGCAGGTTGCTGTTTTAGAAGAGGTTAATCAGAGCAGGCTTCACTGAGACGTTGGCATGTGAGTACCAAAAGATTATGTGGATATCCAAGGGAAGAGCATTCTATCTAGGTAGAGGATACAAGTAAAAAAAAGACCCTAAAGTAGAAAGTCCCTGGCATGTGTGAGGAATAGTAAGAAGGTTACTATAGGTGGAGTGAACTGAATGAAGGAGACATTGTTGGGAAACGAGATAAGAGGCAACCAGAAGAGAGTCAGATCATTTAGGACTTAGTAGGAGTCCTGGTGTGGTGGTGTGAGTTAATGTGTAAAACTGCAAAGTTGCTTGAACTACAGGGTTGGTGGTTCAAGCTCACCAGTCACTCCTTGGAAACCCTATACAGGGTCGCTCTGGGTTGGAACTGACTCAACGGCACTTAACAACAACAACAACAAGGCTAGTGTAGAGACTTCTCAGCTGGAGCAAAATGGAAGTCTTTGCAGAGTCAAGCAGTAATGATTCAATGTGAGCATTCTCTCTTTGGTAGTATTATTAAAACAGATTTAATGTTCCATTTTTAAAATCACAGGACTTATTTTCAATGTCTTGAATTATAGAAAAGAAAATCAATAGTACACCATGCTTATCCTCTAAAATGTAGAAGAGATTTTTAAACAATAATTTATGCAAGATTTATAAGCTGAAGTACTTCTAGAAAATACTTAGCTCACAGAAATAGTTATTATCTCTAATCGTTTTTATTCTGACCAAATTATTATTTAGCAGAGTTCACTTGGTTATATTTATTATAAAATACAGTAAATATATACTTTAAATTTCATATACATTAACAGTGTTCTTAAGTATTACATTCCCCGATTTATACTATCAACTCCTATAGAAAAAAGTGAGCATAAACCTTAGGGAAGGAAGGAAATGAATACAAAGCTAAGGGGTCAGAATATAATGTCATTATTATTTCGAAGCAATTTTCTTAGTTGTAATCAAGGCAAATTTAATAAAACTAAAAACAATCTGCTTCTAGAATGTTATCATCTCCTTTTTTGAGTAAATTCATTTTATCTGGAAATCAATATGGTTCATGTAGCACACAAACGAGGTCTAAAAATAGTAACCCCTCAGAGCTCCAACAGGATGCCATATCCTTGAGCATTTTAGGCCAATATGGAAGGCTATTTCCTGGAAGAAATGATGCTTCTGAGCAATATATCTCTTAAGATACTATTTCCAGAATGCCTTACAACCACTGTAATAAAACATTATCAGGAAATTGTCAGCCTGATTGTTCATAACATTAGTGACAGAAAAAAACTACTCACATTTATTGGACCACATGACAATTAAGAGTAGAACAATTTCATGATTAATAGGTTAAAAGGCAAGGGTCTTCAATGACCCTACAATGGGCAACTTGCAAATTTCTAATGATTTTATTGTATATTGTCCTGACCACTTTTAACTAGTTTAATGTAATTTTTAAATCTCTAAATGTTACATCTGTTAATAGTTAGAAATGAGACTCAATTGTCATTAAGTTTTATTCAACAAACCTCAAGCTTCTACTCTCAGAACCTCATAAGCAAGCACCCTCCATTTTATAGCTGGATTAATAGTGTATTTCAACATTAATTTTACAGTTGCTTTTGAAAATGAAAAATGTGTAGGCTCCCCAGGAGTTCAAAGTCAAGTGAACAATGTCAATTCCACTTTAGCCATAAAAGTGCATTTCTACTGGCAGCAAGATGAAACACTCAAATCCACACTCCTTATAGAGGCAAACTCCCATGGATTGAGTCCAAGAAAGCACAGAACCAGGTTTAGACATAGTACCACTGGAAAGGACTTAAATTAGTAATCACTGCTGTAATTTACAAATATGGATCTGTTTAGCATCTTCAATTGTTTAGACTAAACCATTTGGATGATCCTAAAATGCTTTGAAGCTTTTGCATTTAGCTTCCTCAACTTTTATTTTTTGCTTCAACATAAAGTAATGCTAGCATCCTACAAGCAACATATGACATCAACAAGTTGTTTGGTAGGAATTATGTAACTATTTTCTCTATTGAAAAGATCAGTGATACTTTCAACTGTTGTCCGTTTAATTAAATAGACTAGGGAACAGCAAAGTTTATTTGATATCAATCATGAGTTACACATAAATTAAATCATGGCTTTCAACCATGCTTACTATACTAAAACAATCCTTTTCATACAAGATTCATAGTAGATTATCACAATCAATGGATATTGCAGAAAAACTAAGATGAAAGATTTTTAATCTTTTAAGTCATATCATGACTTTGGAGCTAAAGTCATCTCACCATTGTAGTAGATTGCTCATGATTTTTCAGCTTTGCCTCTTCTTGAGCCGCCTTTTTAAAAGTCAGAAAGATAATAAATGCTAGAGCCTTTGAAGTGTATAGCACCTTAGGTGGAGTCCTGAGCCCCATCCAGAACCTTCTGAGGTGAGACATTCCCACTAGAAAGGACAAGCAGAACAGCCTGGAACAGCTAGAGCAACAGAAGATACATCTTCAAACAAAGATCAGCAGGAAAATTCCAAAACAAAGATGGCAGTATGACTGGCTACTACAAGGATAAGCAAATTGTTAGCCGGGAAGCCATCAAGGCAAACAATCAAGTCCCTTCAGGACAAACCCCCCTCTAAGACTGAAACTCAAGGGGAACACATGAGGAGCAGGCATGTAAGCTTGTTAGTGACCATGTTGGTCTACTGGTGCATGGAAGAGGGAGAAAGGCAGCAATGGAAAAATGGGCTGAGTTCAACCACGTCCTATAGGCTTGCAATGACCTGGATATGAGAGAGAGAAGAAGGGCTGGTGGATTCAAAGTGTTGCAAGACCAGGGAACATCTGAGCCCATGGACAAAGACATAGCCATGGGCAGCTAGAGCTGACAGTGAAGCATCTAGCTGATACGAAGTGAGGAGAGAATGACCAAACTTGCAGATAGTATCTATTTGACCTTGCATCGATTACTTGATAATCAGAACTCGACTAGAGGAAGATAAAAAAATATTTTTGATAAAGGAAACGAGGGTAAATTGCTACAATTTGATGAACTTGACCTATACTTATGAATGTTGTAGCTCAAAATACCAACAGAGAGAGAAGGAGTCTTCACATCAAGTACCAAAGCTATCCCTTCTGTACACAGGGTAGATAAGGATTGGTAACTTAGAAAAAGACTAAAATGAGGAGGCAATAAAGGCATGGAATGACTCACTGGCTTACAAGTTTTCAAGGCACTTGGTTTAACAGTGTGAGGGAGAAGATAGAGTCCCCACTGAATAGTTTTCATCTTGTCCAGATGGGTCTGGTTAAGAGTTGGAGATAAAATTCTTATGATTCAATAGTGAATAATTGTTATCATGACTAATTGAGACTGTCACAATTGTAAAGGTAGAAGTTTTGTAACAAAAATGGGGGAATAGTTCATCTTACAGTCCAGAAACAGAGAATCCTAGGACCATCAAGAAAGAAGAGCACAAGAAGAATGTGGGACCCTATCCAGAGAAGTAGTGACACCAGAGATGGAGGCAGAGGTGAGGACATGGAGAGGGGAAGCAGCTGAGGATTCTAGATTCATGGAAAGAGAGGGACTGAGAGCTGGCGGCCAGAAGGCAGGCTTGCAGAATGTGCCCTTCGGTGGTATAAATTATTATATATGCCTGAGTGTTTAAAAAAAGAACTAAAAATGAATAGAGAAAAATACTGTTAACTGGTGGTACATGGAGGGGATTATAATTATTTTAATGAAACAAAGTATATGATTTGTTGAATGTAAAACTGATGATCTGCCCTATAAACTTTCACTAAATTCACAATAAAAACTTTAAAAAGAGAGAAAAAACAAAAACAACAAAAAAGATAATAAACGTTAACAAATGCAGCTCCTAGGTAGTCCTGGTGTGGTGCTGCAGGATAAGCACTGGACAGCAAGGTATGTTTGAATGGAAATGTTAGAAGTTCAAACTCAACAGCCTCTCCTAAGAAACCTACTTGACGGCACTTAACAACAACAGCTAATGTGAACATGGTGCTACATTAGGTACTCTTGAATTTAAAGCTAGTGAGGAAACATGACAAGGAAACAATGTTAGTCCAGTGTAATGAGTCATGTAGTCATCTTCTGTACCTGACATTATGTCTGTTCCAGGTTTAGTTGGTTCCGGAATTTTGTCATTTTCTTTTGACAACAATGGATCCAGTACTATCTGTTGTTAAATGTTTTGTTTCTCTTTTACTCCCACAGATGCGAAGTAGAGTCAAAGGTGGTCAGTGGTGTCATCACAGAAGGAGAGCTGAGGTCTGAAGGTCATAGCAGCCTTGAATTTCTCTTGTCATAAATAAAATGAACAGGAGATACAGGCAGAAAAGAGGGGCGTAACTATATGAGACCAGGGTCAGTCCTCTTTTATAACAAAAGAAATCTTGAAAGAATGGAAGAAGCAAGTACATGAGATGAAATGTATACAGGTGAATTCAGAAAATAAGTGGAGAAATGGGAGAGGTAATAAGGGAAAAGGAATAAAGGGGAGAAATAAATATGAGAAGAGAAAGTAGAGGCTAGAGATGAAAAAGGAAAACAGAAAAAAAGATGAAGACACAGAAAGAAGAGAAGAGAGCATTCTCTCCTTCTGAAATGTTCCTAGGTCAATCATAAAGACAGATTGCAGTTCCTTAATTACAAATGAGCTTTTCCTGAGAAAAGTATTCATAATAAAATTATTATAGAATTGTGATACCTTGAATAATTTTTTAAATAAAAAATAATTACAATTTTCTGTTTTAGGGGATCAACATGCCTCCCGAAATAGCTAGCCAGTTACAGCTGTTACGAATTTCATGGTACAACCAACCCTCCAGTCACTTCACACAGAACTTGTTAAGTTCCACTCAGTTTTTCCTTTTCCAGTCTTGTACGCACAAAGATCAGGAGAGACGAATGAGTATGACAAATCAATGGCAAAAACTGATGCATCGAGTTTCATTAAATCTGGGTATCACTGGGTCAACTCAAGTAATTTAATATAAAGGAAAACTATTGGCTAGGATTTTAAAAATTAAGTAACTGTTTCAAACCTATAGTATTGTGCTAATAAGATGGGTAATCACTTTCTACATAATGAAGTCATTACAAACTTGATTCACTAAAATGTAAATAAAGAAAAAAATGTCCTTGCAGGATTAACTTTCTTCTTTAGTTCTTTAACCTGAAGTATGTTAAATTTGTGTAAGAAGCGATCTTTACATTTATTAAGTGGAATTCCTGTATGTTGGAGATAAGAAATCTGAGGCCCAGTGCTGTTAAGTAACTTGCCCAACATCCCTGACAGAAGAAGGTTAAGATCAGAGTTCCCAACTCCTAAGTCTGTTCAGAACTACTATCTAAGCTATGGTATGAATTGCGTAGTGGTTATGAATTGGGCTGCTAATCTCACAGTCAGCAGTTCGAAACTACCAGCTGTTCCGCAGGAGAAAGATGAGGCTTTCTGCTCCTGTAAAGATTACAGCCACGGAAACCCTGTACTAGGGTAGCTATGAGTCTGAACTGACTCCATGGCACATAACAATAACAATAACATCTGAGGTTAATGAGAAAGCAATACAGAAAGAAGACATAGGTCAAGGGAATTAGAACATAAAGTTGAATACTGTACTTAGTAAAATACACAATAGAGTCACTGTTTCCTTATAACAGTGAAAAACAGTTAATCATGGGTTGTTGTTGTTAAGTGCCATCAAGTCGGCTACAACTCATAGTTTCTGAGGAGTGACTGGCAATCAAACTGACCTTGAAGTCAAGTGCTTATCCTTTGGCACCACACCAGGAATCAAAGGTAGATTAAAAAAAACAACAACACAAAAGCCCCCAAACAACGCTCTTAAAAATGAGACTGAAGATGTAAGATTAGGTTGGGTTAGAGCTTGCAGTAAAATCAAAACAGCTTATTTCAGTCTAAGAACTGATTAAGAGTAAATGGAAAACTGCACATTCCTATATAGCTGTAATTTTGTATGCCAATGTTTATTTGCATGTACTACACCAGTGGGGGAAAAAAACCTCACTTCACTTACTATTGACATAGCCATCACAAAATTGTGCCACAGACCACATGTTAGAACATTTTTATTGAGGAAAGAAATAAAACTACAAGATGTATAGTTTTCCTAATGCTATCCCTCTTGTCATGTTGTTGTTGTTGTTAGGTGCCATTGAGTCAGTACCGACTCATAGCAACCTTATGCACAACAGAACGAAACACTGCCCGATCCTGGGCCAACCAATTGTTGCCATGCTTGAGAATATTGATGCTGCCACTTTGCCAATCTGTCTCGCTGGGGGTCTTCCTCTTCTTCACTAACCCAACACCCTACCAAACATGATATCCTTCTCCAGCGACTGGTCCCTTCTGACAATAAGTCCGAAGTATAAGAGATGAGGTTTGGCCATCTTGGCCTCCAAGGAGAACTCTGGCTACACTTCTTCCAACACAGACCTGTTAGTTCTTTTGGCAGCCCATGGCACTTTCAATATTCTCCTCCAACATCATAATTCAAATGCATCAATTCTTCTACTGTCTTCCTTATTCACTGTCCAGCTTTCACATGTATATGAGGTTATTGAAAATACCATGGCTTGCGTCAGGCGCACCTTAGTCCTCAAGCTGACATCTTTGCTCTTCAATGCTTTAAAAAAGTCTTGCAGCAGATTTGCCTAATGCAATACGTCATTTGATTTCTTGACTGCTGTTTCCGTGAGTGTTGATGGTTGATCCAAGAAGAATGAAGTCCTTGATAACTTCAATCTTTTCTCAGTTGATAAGAATGTT
>NW_006408661.1:4334773-4335212 GCF_000296735.1 Chrysochloris asiatica
GCTGGGGGTCTTCCTCTTTTTCACTAACCCAACACCCTACCAAACATGATATCCTTCTCCAGCGACTGGTCCCTTCTGACAATAAGTCCGAAGTATGACAGATGAGGTTTGGCCATCTTGGCCTCCAAGGAGAACTCTGGCTACACTTCTTCCAACACAGACCTGTTAGTTCTTTTGGCAGCCCATGGCACTTTCAATATTCTCCTCCAACATCATAATTCAAATGCATCAATTCTTCTACTGTCTTCCTTATTCACCGTCCAGCTTTCACATGCATATGAGGTTATTGAAAATACCATGGCTTGCGTCAGGCGCACCTTAGTCCTCAAGCTGACATCTTTGCTCTTCAACGCTTTAAAAACAGTCTTGCAGCAGATTTGCCTAATGCAATACGTCATTTATTTCTTGACTGCTGTTTCCGTGAGTGTTGATGGTTGAT
>NW_006408661.1:4353647-4354220 GCF_000296735.1 Chrysochloris asiatica
CGCACGTCTACTGAATCTGACATTAAGCCCTTCTATATTTAACTTTTTGAAGAACCACCATAGCAATATCTAGAGTAGTTTTACCATTTACAGTCTCACCAGCAATGGATGAAAGTTGTGATTTATCTACATCATTACCAACATTTGTTATCTTCTCTTTTTTATTAAGTAGCTCTGGTAGTGTAGTGGTTATGAACTGGGCTGCAAATCTCAAGGTTAGCAGTTTGAAACTACCAGCTATTCCACAGAAGAAAGATGAGGCTTTCTGCTCCCGTAAAGATTTACAGCCTCGGAAACCCTGTACAGGGTCGCTATGTGTCGGAACCGACTCCACGGCACATAACCACCACCACCACTAAGTGGGAATGAATTAATACCTCACTGCAGTTTTGATATGCTTAATATGTTTCAGAAATGCTTCAGCTCTGTGTACACAGGGTCACTATAAGTTGAAGTTAACTCAATGATACCTAACAACAATAGTTAATAACATTGATCATCTTTTAAGAGAACTATATATCTCTCTGGTGAATATCTGTTTAGGTCCTTTGTCCCTTTTTTTTTTTTTTTTTT
>NW_006408661.1:4355200-4357553 GCF_000296735.1 Chrysochloris asiatica
TTCCCCCCTTGTTTCTCCACATTTATAGGTGTTTGTAACAAAAGTAAATGTTGTTGCTGTTAAATGTCATTGAGTCGACTCCAACTCATAGTAACACTGCATAGTTCCCAAAGAGGAGCTGGTGGTTTTGAACCACTGATCCTGTGGTTCACGCTCCAGCACTGACCCTACAGCGCCACACCAGGTATCCAACAAAGGTAAATACTTATGTACAAATATCCTCTTTCAAACCCTTACATATTTGTAGATATACTCCACTTTCCCTCCGTTTATCATGTGTATCTGTCCATGTATCTACCTACCTTTGCCCAATTTTTAATTGGATTGTTTATCTTTTTCTTGTTAAGCTGTACAATTTCTTTACATATTAGAGATATGTGATTTATGCTTTCCATTCCCATTTATAAAATAATGTCAGGGAGTGGATAGAATTATGAGCATAACCTGAAGTGACTGCAATGCTCAAGAAGCACTGTTAATATATTTTAAATATGATAATTAGTGACCATAATATAGGAACAAAAAAATGCAGTTGCAGCTACTATACTCTGCAACATATAACATGCCACGTATGACTGCAGTTTTTCTAGGCTACCGCACTACAGTTAGAAGAAACCTAAGAACAGATTAGAAGCAGGTGTTCAGGAAAAGCCTAGTTAACAAAAACAAAAACTTCAAATTCCATTACTTTAAACTGAACAGAGCATCTTTTGTTTTCACATACAGGAAATAATACCTATAAAAGTAAATACTTAGATGCCTATGTTTTTTAAGTAATGACTTTAGAAAAAAACAGCCAAACATATTACTATATAATAATTTTATTCTTTAACTCTTCTCCAATTATTCTGGAGCTCAAGCAATTAAAAAAACAAATAAAGCTTACTGAAAAATAAACTGTTACTGTTGTTAAGTGCTGTTGAGTTGGTTCCAACCCACAGTGAACCTGTATAGGGTTTCTCAGGAGCAGCTAGTGAGTTTGAACCACAGGGTCTGTAGTTCAAACTGACTTTGCAATCTAATGCATTAACCCACCGTACTACATGGAGTCCTGGTGTGGCACACTGTAGGATAACTACTCAATGGCAATGTGGGTGTGAATTACATTCAATATCAGTTTTTCGGCCACTTAACAACAACATCCCTGAAAATATTTTTATTTGCAGCTATATCTGGAATCATGAAGGCAGTGGAAAATGGGAGGAAAAAAATACACACACACACATACACAAAGATAAGGCAAAAATATTTTTACAAGAAGCCTATATTACTTCTCTACTGGTATTGTTCCCCTTATTGTTACTGTTAAGTGCCATCGAGTTGGTTCTGACCCATAGTGACCCTGTATAGGGTTTCCAAGGAGCAGCTGGTGTGTATGAGCACACCAAATTCCCCTTATAGACTTCTCTAAAGGCTGGATGAAATTAAGCATTTCCAGACCTGAAGGTTAACTATGCATATCTTAAAATAACCAACCATTTGAGATTTAAAAAAAAAAAAAAAAGCCAGCATTTACCCAAGGATTAGTCTTGGTTTGGTGCTGCGGGTTAATGCGCTGAACTGCAAAGTCAGTTTGAAACGTAAGGCTGGTGATTCATACTCACCAGCCACTTCTTGGAAACCCTATACACAGGCTCACCATGAATCAGAATCTACTTGACTGCATTTAACAAAGTTCAGAAGGGGTAGGAAGTAGGAGAAATGGAAACAGGAAAACACAGGAAGGATGTTTCACTATGGGGAGGGACTGCAGCCAGTGAGATGAAATAAAATGTGTATGAACTATTGAATGGAAAACTGATCTGCTCTATAAACCTTCAGCTAATTCACAATAAAAAGAAGAAAAAAGAGACCTTTATTAAACAACAACAACAAAAAATCCAAATCTGAAGCTATTATTTTTCATCATATTGTTTATCCAGATCTATACACTTCAGAAGGTGGTGTTTTCATCTCTCAAAACCTTCCCCAAAGAATTATGCACTCTTAGATTTACAACATGTCAAAATGGAAGTTTTGGCTTCTTTCAGGGATTTAAATCATGTTCTCCTTTTAAATGTTCTTTGAGTTTGGAGGACAAAAGTCTGAAGGGGCAAGATTAGGGTTACAGAATGAATGGGGTAAGGTTTCCCAACTAAATTCTTATAATACAGTCCTTGCAACCCTCTCATATATAAATGCCAAAAATATAAGGAAGAAGATAATAGAATGATCTTTTTAGCATGCACATACATACATACATTGTTGGTGTTGTTGTTAGGTTCCATTGAGTTGGTACCAATCCATAGTGACCTTATGCACAACAGAACGAAACACTACCTGATCCTGGGCCAACCTCACAATTGTTGCTGCG
>NW_006408661.1:4368466-4371456 GCF_000296735.1 Chrysochloris asiatica
CAGCATTAGTTGTTGTTAAATGCTGTTGAATATATATACATATATATACATATATATTTACATATATATAAAATAGTGACCCTGTATAGGGTTTCCGAGGAGTGGTGGGTGAGTTTAAACTGTTGACCTCACAGTTCAAATGACTTTACACAGTCCAGAGCATTAATCCACACCGCCATACCAGGACTCCTGTAAACTGTCACTCAATTCAAAATCAGAAGTTTAAAAAAAAGAGGAAATATTCAAACTATATTCCAATCAAATGTCTTGAAATGTGACAATAGTGAAAAATTGTCACTTTAAATCTACTATTAAAAAAAATAATACAATAGAAGTGGAGAAGAACTTATCAGTTAAAATATAGATTTGTTGCCCCTTTTATAAAAAAGGAAAAAGCTGAAACAAGAACTTGTAAGAGCTGGGGTATAAGTTAGTATTTACAAACTTCACTTACATTTTATTCGATATTTAGAGTTCTTTTTATGTACTATTTAATATCAAAAGGGATGAAGAAATTCAACTTCTGGTTGCGATAGAAGAGTGAAGTAGTTACAGAAAACCTCTGAGATAACAATATAATACTAGATTGAAACACACAAAAATAATTTAAAAGCACTGTAAAGCATTCAAAAGCAAAAGAGAGTTTAATTGTGAAAAATGAAAGAAATAAGAATTGAGAGATTGTGACTTAATGGCCCAAGGGTACTGTCCAAGCTTTATAACTGCAAGAAATAGAGCAAGAAAAAAGGCAGTCATACTAGCTAATCTACCACCACCCACTGACATCAAATCGATTCTGACTCATAGACCCTATAGAACAGAGGAGAACTACTCCCTCTAGGGTTTTTGAGGCTATAAAACTTTACAGGCGCAGAGAGCTTCATCTTTCTACTCTGGAGCAGCTGGTGGGTTCTAACTACTGACCTTGCAGTTAGCAGCCCAATGCCACCAGGGCTCCTTATACCAGCAAAAGGTGCTAGAAATTAGAAAATAGGACTAGAAAAGCAGCAAAACACTTAAAGGGAAAATATTGGCAGCTTGTCAACCTTAGGAAAAATGAGACTCAAATTCAGAACATAAACTTCACAAAGTCCTGACTGAAAGCTGAATCATCCATGAGCAAGAAGACCCAGGAAGATGGGTGAAAAAGCAGGAAGAAGAAAATGCCAAATTTGTGAATCTGTAATGCTCTTATTAACTGAGTGCATTCATCAATCATTTTGCAGCTTGAGGGAGAGAAAGATGAATCTGGAGAGGCTTGAAGTGTCAGTGTAGAGCCCAAAGCCAGCACAGCAGCTGTCAATTAGGAGGGAATCCTTAGAAGAGAAACAATGGAGAGGGTGAGCCCCATCTTTGCCCAAATCCTTTGGCTAAGTGTCAAATTTTGCAGGCACCAAGAAAATTAATAAAAGTTCAGGCTAAAAAAGCAGCAATGGGAAACTGTGTACCACAGGGGAGAGAAAGTTTGCAATTTCAATCTAGGCAAGTTAACAGCTTACTGGAACAAGACACCAAGTCCTCAAAAGAATATGATAGAACACCTAGTATCACTTCACATAATCTACAGAGTTCAACCAAAAATTCCTAGTGTAGCAGATAAAGTAATTCAAAGCAGCTACTATAAATACGTTCAATGACATGAAGGAAAACATGCAATTAGTACGCGAACACAGAGGGAATCCCAACAGAAAAAAATGGCAGTTACTTAAGCAGAAAATTCTAGAGCTGAAAAGGACAACAGTTGAAATATTCAACAGGTACTTGACAACACACTGAAGATGTCAAGGGATGAAGAAGCAAACTTGAAAATGAGTTAGTAGAAATTACCAAATCCAAAGATCAGAAAGAAAAAAGGCTAAAATAAAAACATCAGAACAAAGACTTGCAAGACAATATGAAGCAATCCAGCAAATGTGTAATTAGAATCTCAGCAGGACAGGTAAAAAGGGTGAAGAAAAAATTATTCCTAAAACATATTGGATGAAAAATCCCCAAATTTGATGGGAAACACTTGATTAAATTCCAGTATATTTAATGACATCCAACTAGACAATAAACACAAAGAAAATTTATCTTTGACGTAACAGTCTGTTATATCGAAGATAACTGCTAAAAGGTAAAGAACTAATCTTGAAAAAGGCCAGAGAAAATAACGATACAATCCATACAAGAGAAAAAATGGTAAGACTTACAGTGGAACGCTCAGCAGAAACCATGGGAGCTAAGGATATATTCACAGTGTAGAAATCAAGAATTCTAATTTTAGTAAGGCCACACTTCAATATAATGCAAAATAAGGGCATATTCACGCAAGCAAAAAAATGAGGAAATGTGTTGCCAGCAGTAAGAAATTCTAACAAATTCTCCAATCTGAAGAGAAAAATGCAGTATTGGGTTATGAAAGTTATGAAAGCCTGACTGACAAATAATTCCTACTTGCCCTTTAGTGCAGGGCTTCCAACAGGTTCTAACATGTCTGACAAAGTGATGCAGGAACAGACCAAAATGTTTACAATGTGTGTGATAAGTCATAGTAACGAGAATAGGAAAAATTACAGATGGAAGCACAATAATGGCAGGCTCAAAAGAGGCATAATGAGCCCTAAGCATGAGATTAGATTATTGGCAAGACTGCAAAGAACAAAAACAAATTCAACTAACATGATGTCCTCCATCTTTGAGCAGGGTGTAGCCATCTTTGAAGCCCTGCTTTGTCATTAAGAGCCGACAAGTCAGTTCCGACTCATAGTGACAATGTATATACAGGGTGTTTCTGAGGAGCAGCAGGTGAGTTTGAAGTGGTTCAAATTTAATATTATGTAACTTTGTGCTCACTTAGAAATGACTGAACCAACCCCTACTTGCAATAAATGTATCACAGTAACCTGCAATTTGTACCAAAAGGAAATGGTTAATGTTCAACCATTTCAAGAGATACCATATGAACAAGAGCCAATGATACTCAGAGAGGAAGTCCAAAGTGCATTGAA
>NW_006408661.1:4371556-4377675 GCF_000296735.1 Chrysochloris asiatica
TCGAGTCGGTTCCGACCCATAGTGACCCTCCATAAGGTTTCCAAGGAGCAGCTGCTGAGCTCAAACCTCTGACCTTGTGGTTCCCACCAACTTTGCAGTCCAGCGCATTATCCTACAGTGCCACAGTAGGACACTCTCTCTCTCTCTGTATGAATATATATATATATACACTAAAATACATGCTACATGTGTGTATATATCCTATCTGTTGTGGTGCTGTAGGATAAGCACTGGTTGGTGGTTCAAACCCACTAGCTGCTCCTCAGAAGCCATATACAGTATTTCTATGAGCCAGAACTGAATTGACGGCACTTAACAACAACATATCATATCTGCAGCATCTATATGTAATAGTTTTAAGATCAATTTTCTAGAGCAGAGATCAGTTTGAGAGCCAGCTATTAGGTATGTTCACACAAATATCTGAAGTGATTCAGGAACTAGTCCATGTGTTTGTTAAGGCAATTTTGAGAACTGTAAATGGTGTGGGGAAATGGATAGAATAGCTTTCCAGATCAATTTTCTTAAATGATATGGTATTACAGGTGGGAACTGATCAAAGAGGTGAGCTTTTTTCTTTCTTTTTTTAACAATTTGTCTACACCACTGGTTATAAAGACCCATACCCACTGAATACTCAACAAAAGTATGATTTGATAGTTACTGTGAGAACCAAATGCAGTAATAAATTTTCCCTAGCACTATCAAGTATATAGTCATGTATTTCATTCACTCAGTAAATGTTAATCTATCATGTACCAAGAAGTATGTGAGGTCCGGCTTATAGGGCAAAAAAGTCAGTTCATTGAATCAAATAAATTAATTTATTAAACTAAATTAAAATACAACAATATATGTCATGATGGAGATGTACAGAAGTATGGAAGTGGAGAAGGGAAACACCTAAGGAAGGCCATAGAAAAGGAGAAAGCTTCGAAGCCAAGGCTTCATCTTGAAAGTATTTTAAGAATCTGTTAGACCATTATCACTTGTCAAGTAATGAGAAAACAAAACAATGCAGTTTAGGCTACCATATGGCCTCTTTACACATCACTACTGAGATTACTGTGTTCTGAAGCTTACTTTTTAATAAGCATAGCTCGGAATACCTGAACACTGGAAAAATGAACTGTATGTAGAATACACAGTAAACTTACTGTGAAAAAGAGTGAGTGAACCTTTAGGAATATTTGATGTAAAGAAAGAGCACTAAATAAAGCCTAATCAAGTTTGTGGTCAGTGAACTGAATTTAAACTTACTTCTATTAAGTGTTTTATGATGTAACCATGTTTCTAACTGATGCTTATGTTGGCCTACAGGATATTTCAAATAAGCATCAATATATTTTTTTTCAATTTAAGCAACCAAATATCTCAATTAAATCAGATGATTTTATTTTATATCTTCACATAGATTTGTCATATACATATACAAATAAATTGTATTTATCTTCTTTTGGACAGACAATTCTTCACTTGACTATATACTGTCACATCTTGTTTTCCAGCTGTTTCATATATGAATCGCTTGTCTCCTATATTAGATGATGAACTTCTTTGAGGCAAAATCATACTGTCTTCTCCTTTTGTGTCCTTTGAGAGGCTAACATAGTGTTGAGAAATAGAACTGCTCAATAAATGCTTGTTGAATTGAACAGTACCCTTAATCACTGCCAGTTCTTTTCTCTGAAGTACAGTTGAATAGATTTAATGCTGTGGTGCTGTCAGTTTTTATACATTGTTCTGCTTTTGCGACCACCTTGCTAAGAGAAGGCAGATTCAATCTTTTCATTTATTCAATCAATGCTTCTCCAGCCAGGATTATCAACAACAATGACAGTCACTGTCAGTTCATGGGGTGAGTGTTAGGACATATGAATTTACCTGCCATCTGGAGACTGAACCCCAAATACTTACATTATACCTAGTCATAATGAAATGACTCAAAATGAATGACCAATCTTAAATTAGTTAACTGCCTCTATATTTCATTCCATAAGTAGGAATAAAAAAGTAGTAAAATGGAACTAGTACAAAAATATATATTCTCTTATAGAAGATAAATTTTAAAAGCCTTCTACATACTGGCTCTTTCATGCCTAAATGTGAAAGTAAATGTTTCCTCTGAAGTGAAACTCTTCTACTGTAAATTATAATTTCTATGGGTAGATATTAAAAGAAATGAACATAAAATTTCAAAAGGCAGCTTGAGAAGGAACATATTACAATGAAATCTGCAAAGATCTAGAGTTGGAAAACCAAAAGTGAAGAACATGCTCAGCATTTCTCAAGTTGAAAGAACTGAGGAAAAAATTCAAGCCTCGAGTTGAAATACGGAGGGATTCTTTGGGCAAAACAGTGAACCATGCAGAAAGCATCAATAGAAGATGGAAGAAATGCAGAGTAACAGTACCAAAAAGAAACGGTCGATGTTCAACCGTTTAAAGAGATACCATGTGATCAAGAGCCAATTGTAATGAAGGAAGTATTCTAAGATGTACTGAAGACACTGGAGTTAGAATACAAATTGAAATCTTTCAACAAACTGATGCAGCACTGGAGGTATTCACACATTTATGCCAAGAAATTTTGAAGACAGTTACCAGACAAACTGAAAAGGATCCATATTTATACCTGTTCCAGAGAGGTGACCCAATGGAATGCAGAGAACACTGGGCAACATTGTTAATAAAGCACACAAGTCAAATTTTGCTACAGGTAATTCAAACAAAGGCATTAACAGTGCATGACAGGAAAACTGTCAGAGGTTCAAGCTGGATTCAGACAAAGATGTGGAAACAGGAAAATAATTGCTGACATCAGATGGATCTTGGCTGAAAGCAGAGAATATCAGAAAGATTTTTACTTGTCCTTTATTGAAGGCTTTTGGTTGTGTGGATCATGAAAAGTTATAGACAACACTGCAGAGAAGGAGTGTTCCGGAACACTTACTTGTTTTCATGAGATACCTGCGCATAGACCAAGACGCAGTTATCCAAATGGAACAAGGGGACACGGAATTGTTTAAAATCAGAAAAAGGAATATGTCAGGGTTCTAGTCTGTCACCATACTTATTCAATCTGTATGTTGTTGTTGTTACATGCCGTGGAGTCGGTTCCGACCCATAGTGACCCTGTACAGGGTTTCCGAGGCTGTAAATCTTTACGGGAGCAGAAAGCTTCATCTTTCTCCTGTGGAACAGCTGGTAGTTTCAAACTGCTGACCCTGAGGTTAGCAGCCCGATTTGTAACCACTACGCTAATACTGAGCAAATAATCCAACAATCTAGATTATATGAAGAAGAAAATGTCACCAGGATTGGAGGAAGACTAACAACCAATATGCAGATGACACAACCTTACTTTCTGAAAGTGAAGAGAACTTAAAATACGCATTGATAAACATCAAAAACCACAGCCTTCAGTATGGTTTGCACCTTGAAGTAAAGAAAACAAAAATCCTTACAATGGGACCAATAAGTAGCATTATGATAAATGGAGAAAAGACTGAATTTATCAAAGACTTTATTTTGCTTGGATTCATCATCAACAGTCATGGAAGCAGCAGTCAAGAAATCAAACAACTTACTGCATTAGGCAAACATGTTGCACAAAATCTCTTTAGAGTTTTAAAGACCAAAGATGTCACTGTGAGGACTAAATTGCACCTGACCCAACTCATGCTATTTTCAATAGCCTTATAAGCATATGAAAGTTGGACAATAAATAATGAAGACTATAGAAAAATTGATGCATTTGAGTTATGATGTTAGAGAAAAATATTAAAAGTACCGTGGATTCCCAAGAGAAAAAAACAATCTGTGTTGGAAGAAGTTCAGCCAAAATGCTCCTTGGAAGCTAACATGGCCAGACTTCATCTCTTATACAGATACATTATCAGGCAGGACCAGTCCCTGGAGAAGGACACCATGTTTCATAAAATGGAGCTATAATGAAATAGGGGAAGACACCCAACGACATGGACTGACCCAACAGCAGCAGCAATGGGCTCAAGGGTAACAGCAACTATGAGGATGGATCAGGACACCAAGCAATATTTTGTTCTGTTATATACATGGTTGCTACGGATTGGGCCCAACTGGATGATACCTAATAATAACATCAACAACTTTACAAAAACATAAATAATATACTATCCTAAGCAGAAAAAAATGTATCTCAAGTTAGGAGGCAAAATAATGAACATGATTCTCAAACTAAGTTTCCAAATTTAAGACTATGTCTTAGCACTCATTTACTGTAGGTGAAGTAATTTTTTTTTTTTTTAAACCAATGCAGGAATATTAAACTGAATTAAGAAGCTTTAGTGATCCTAAAAGTACCTGTTTTAATAAGATTGAGGAAAAGGATCAGAATGGAGATATAATTGTCATTTAAAATCCTACAGTTCATGATAAGCCACAATGTATGCAACCATGAAAGCACACATTTAAAAACCATAGCAAGACTATATTATC
This sequence comes from Chrysochloris asiatica, assembly GCF_000296735.1. Taxonomy (NCBI): domain Eukaryota; kingdom Metazoa; phylum Chordata; class Mammalia; order Afrosoricida; family Chrysochloridae; genus Chrysochloris; species Chrysochloris asiatica. The sequence continues at coordinate 4,376,035 of NW_006408661.1, forward strand.
AGCTTGGGGAGGGTGACATATTAAAAACAAATTTTTAAACAACTTTTTAAACATATAATAATGATTTTTCTTGAAATGAGAAAAATCATCACATGAAAGAGACAGAATTCCTTACTTGAAGTACTTTTCTTACATTGATGAATGCATTTTAGTTTAATTTTTTAAAGTTTTAAACTCTCATCTAGAAGACAAATAATATTAGCTATTAAAACAGTGGTTTTGTGACAGGTACTACATTTCTCCTTACATAGTTTTTAAAGGTGAGTTGAAAGTGTACTTTTAAATAAACTGTCAAATCACTAAGGAGCTCTGGTAGCGCAGTGGTTACGAATCGGGCTGCAAACCATAAGGTCAGCAGTTCGAAACTACCAGCAGTTCTGTGGGAGAAAAATAAGGTTCTGCTGCCGTAATGATTTACAGCCTCAGAAACCCTATACAAGGTCGCTATGAGTCGGAACCAACTCCACAGCACATAACCAATACCACCACCACCACAATCACTATTATCTTTGTGGCTGAAAATATGTTATCTGCATCAACCTACAATGGTAAAACTGAGGTCTTTCTTCATTTGTAGAGAGCATGGATGAGGCCCAAATGAAGACCTAAGAAGGAGTCACAGTGACTTAATAACTATATTCACATTTATCATTACCATTAAAAAAAACAACAACACCACACACACACAAGAGACTTCTAATCCTATTTGCTATAGAAGATTTCAAACTTCACTAAAGCCTAAAGCATATGTGGATTATTCTGATGACATTTTATTCCCTTTCTTGCCTTGCTGACATTTATAACATGACCTAGTTTGGCTGAAGCTACCACAGTGAAAAAGTAGCTGCTGTGAGATAAGTGATTATACCTAGACATTATGTCTGCTTCCCACTGGTAAACACATACTGATGTCCCTGGGTGAGAAAGACTAATTTCTTCTACTTGTCTTTTTCATGATAAAAGGCATTGATAGTGATTTTTGAAAAAGTATTTGCTACTAACCAGAGAAATTGAGAAGTTTTGAATGCTAAACATATTCAATAAGTTAAAAAACTAAATCTTGTAATGACAGGAGGGAAAAAAATACACACTAAGTCAATGCCTTGGGAAATTAATATAACAGAAATGAAATCACACAAGAGGTTGGTTCTAGTATTTCTGGCCATATTCCCTAATACTAACAGGTACTAGTGGACAAACAACTGAGAAACAAAACATAAATGTAACATTTCAAGGTGCTATTATTCTATGGAATCCTGAGTGACACTGTGGGATAAAGCACTGAAAGGTCGGTTTGAATCACAAGGTCGGTGGTTCAAATTCACCCAGTGTTCCTTGGAAACCCTATACAGGGTAGCCATGAGTTGAAACCAACTCGATAGTACTTAACAACAACATTATCCTATACAACCTACAGAATGGGAGGGCAGTGGCTCTGTAGAATAAGCATTGGACTGTGAACCACAAGGTCAGTGGTTTGAGCCCACCAACTACTCCAAAGGAAAAGAAGAGGCTTTATGCTTCTGTAAAGAGTAATAGCCTCGGAAATTCTACACAGGGTCACTGGTGGTGCTATAGGATAAGCACTGGACTACTAACTGCAAGGTCAGCAGTTCAAATCCACCAGCCACTCCTCGCAAA
>NW_006408661.1:4387870-4406677 GCF_000296735.1 Chrysochloris asiatica
ACAACAACAACAACCTGCAATTGCTACACAAGCAACATTTAAATCACTGAAAAAGCAAGGAACCCTCACTTGAAAGTTAAAAGAATTTACAGGTCATTCAGAACCTCATGCACCTGTTCCAAATGACCTGTAAATTCTTCAAGCCACAGTTAGGAACTGATCTCACTAATTAATCAATCTAGGGACACACTATAAGACAAGAAGATAACTCTGGGCTATGCTGTTGTTGTTAATGTGGTTTCTTAGAAGCCACTTCTGTTCTTCTAGCCACTCCAGGCTGGTCTGCTTGTCCTTTCAAGTAGAAATTTCCCACCTCAGAAGATTCTGGATGCCATTCAGGATTCCACCTATGGTCTTATGTAATTCAGAGTTTCCACAGGAAGCCTCCTTCACTGGACACATTGTAGCCCCATTTTAGGTATTCCAATCAATTATAGGCAGAAGATGGACTTATAAGCTTTCTATGGTGATATTTCTGGCTATTCCTTTCTCTACCCCTCAAGTGTCTACTTTATAATGGTATGCCAGGGAAGCCAAGATTCAAAAGACCTGGCTCTATTTCTTGCAACACAGATTTGTTTGTTGTTCTGGCAGTATGTGGTACTTTTAATACATGTGGTACTTTCAATGTTTTTCTCCAACAACATAACTCAAATGAATCATTTCTTTTAAGATCTTCTTTATTCATTGTCCAACTTTCACATGCATATGAGGTAATTGGCACCAACAGTGGGATAAAGCATAGCAACAATTGTGAAGATTATACAGGATTGGGTAATGTTTCCTTCTGTTGTACATAGGGTCACTATGAATTGGAACTGACTCTCCAAGGCACTTAACAACAATGGGTTGTATCAGGCAGGTACACCTTAATCCTCAAACTGATATCTTTGTTCTTGAATACTACAAAATGTTCAAGGCAGCACACTTGCCTAATGCAATACGTCTGATTTCTTGACTGCTGCTTCCAAGTGTGTTGACTGTAGATCCAAGCAAAATGAAGTCTTTGACATCAATCTTTTGTCCATTTATCATTACGTTGTTTGTTGATCCACTTGTGATGATTTTTTTTTCTTTCCTTTTATAACAAAGTGCAATTTATACTGAAGGCTGTAGTCTTTTACACTCTTCAGTAAGTACTTTTAACCCTTTATACTTAGGTATATTTCATTCAAATTTACTCATCATACATGAAAACCAGTGATGTTGAAACTGAATAACTCTACTGACTTCCTCAATCGGAAACTGATCAAACATGTAATCAGGATGCACTAATAATTATTGATGATTGGAATACTAAAGTTGGGCACAAAGAGGAAGTTTCAATAATTGGAAAATATGGCCTTGGTAATAGAAACAATGCTGGGGATCACATGATAGAATTTTGTAAGACATGATAGAATCATTGCAAATACCTTTTGTAAACAACATAAATATTAGTATACACATAGATCTCATCAGATCAATGCAAAGGAATCAAATTAACTTTTGATTAATTTAATTTTCAATACAAAGGAAGATGCAATGGGGAAGGCTCAATATCATTACTCAAAATAAGGCGAGGGATGATTGGGGAACAGACTATAATTGCTCATATACAAATTCAAGCTAAAGTTGAATAAATAAAAACAAGTCCATGAGAGCCAAAATACATCCCACCTGAGTTTAGAGAATAGCTCAAGAATAGACTGGGTACATTGGACTCTAACGGCCAAAGACCAGAAGAAAGCATTAAAAAGACAAGGAAAACAGAAAAGAACAAAATTGGATGTCCGTAGAGACTCTGAAACTTGTACTAGGGCAAAGACAAATTAACACAAATGCAAGAAATGAGAAAGTAAAAGAGCTGAACAGAAAATTTCAAAGGGCAGCTTGAGTAGACAACAGAAAGTTTAGAAAAATGTATACAGACCTGGAGTTAGAAAACCAAAAGGGAAGAGCTGTTTAGCATTTCTCAAGATGAAAGAACTGAAGAAAAAACTCAAGACTTGAGTTGCAATATTGGCCTAAGAGTTCTTGCAACGTTTATTCTCTCTTCCAACTGTTTCACCTCTGGTATGGTAGAGATCTAATGTCTCTTCTAGCCATAATCAGTAACTCCCAGAAAACACTGTTGCTGTCCTACTGGGTCTGAGTAAGAGGTAGGCGAAGATACTGATAGAATGACATGAATCAGTTGTGGATGTTGGCAGAGTTCATTGTAATCATAAAACTTGAAACTAGCATGGGTATAAAATGAACCATCTTAGAAGCAGGAGCAAGTATCTCACTAAAATAGTCAGCAATGAAGTGTGTCCACTGGACTCTGAGATCCCTGCCTACCGAACTTCCTGAGCCCAGGGACACAAAGCTGTGACACCAGCGGAATTACAAAGGAGTAGCAGCAGAAAAGCAAGAACCAGAACATGAGACAGAACCTTGGGCTTCAAAGTAAAGCAAACAAAGCTGAATGACTCTGAACAGGGTGCTACCTTTTAGGGCGGAGTGCCTCTAGGCACTTAGTGGGGAAGCTAGGTCCAATGCCTTCACACTGAGGTTTCTGGTGGAGTGATGTGTCCTGGAGGAATTTATCAGCAGCCAGCTATGCTCTAAGCACTTTTTGATCCTGTATTGTAACCTGTTAACTTCTCTAATAAACCCCGTAACTGGGAGTACTATCTGAATTCCGTGTGGTCACTACAATGAATTATTGAAGCCATGAGAAGAATGGTTGGTGTCTTATTTTTGGCACAACAAAAGAATGCCTCCTGGAAATCAGGTTCATTGTAAAACTTTTTTTTTTTTTAATCTTATTGTGAATTCAGTGAAAGTTTACATGCAAGTAATTAGTTTACATTCAACAAATCATATTTTGCTTCATTGCAATGATTACAATCTCCTCCATGTACTATTATTTACAAGTATTTACCTACTCTTCTTTTTTTTTTTTTTTTATTGTGAATTGAGTAATAGTCTACATGGGAGAATATCGGCTTTACACTCATTGTTTCATTGCAGTGATTACAATCTCCTCCATGCATCATCATACAACAATATTTACTTCTATTCCTCTGGTTTTTTGTTGTTGTTGTTTGGGGGATATACACAAAAACACTCAAGAATATATAATCATTGAAATAACCAAACAGCACATTCTGCAAGACTGCTTCCTGGCCACCAGTACCTGGCCACCAGCAAACAGCCTTTCTCTTTCCATGATAAAAACTACTTCTTGAAAATTGTTTCAAACCTGAATTAGGGGAGCTCTTCCAGCTAGCTCATGCATGTATGTGTGGTGGTGGTGGATGTGCCGTGGAGTCAGTTCCAACCCATAGCAACCCTGTATAGGGTTTCCAAGGCTATAAATGTTTACAGGAAGAGAAAGCCTCATCTTTCTCCCACAGAACCAGTGGTAGTTTTGAACTGCAGACCTGGGGGTCAGCAGCCCAACTCATAACCACTATGCTACCAGAGTTCCGTATGTGTACCTACCATTAAAGTTCCAAAGAAAGAACTGTTGTTCTTGTGTATCAAAGCAAATCAACTACTTTAAAAAACTGTATTCCACTGTCATTAGCAAGCATCTGCAGAAATCATGGCAAGCATTCCTAGAAATTGTGCAAGGCAACAGTTTTTAATAGTGGAAATTTACAAACACAACTTAAATGGTAGTTAATATTTATTTGTAAATAGCTTGTAGTTCAAAGTACTTCATTTTGAGTGGTACGATGGGTGGAGTTTTTCTTCATACTTATCTGTATTTTCTAAATGTTCTATAATAATCATGCACTACTTTCAAATATTAAAATCCTTTCATAAAAATATGTAATTTTTGTTTTTAAAATGGTTAATGACTAAGTCTCCTCAAAAGTATCTTTAGAAGCATCTATTAAAATCTACCTCCTAATGAACTTCTGGGAGCTCTGGTAGCGTAGTAGTTACGAATCGGGCTGCGAACCTTAAGGTCAGCGGTTCGAAACTACCAGCCGCTCTATGGGAGAAAGGTGAGGCTTTCTACTCCTGTAAAGACTTACACCCTCGGAAACCATGTACAGGGTCTCTATGGGTCGGAACTGACTCGATGGCACTTAACAACAACAACAGTGAATTTCTAAATTGTTTTCATACAGTACAAGAATCATGTCATTGTTAAGTGCCATCAAGTTGGTTCCTAATCATAATTTGAACTACCGACCTTGTGGTTCAAACCAACCTTGCAGTCCAGGTCTTTATCCCACAGCACCACAACAGGACTCCACAAGAAGTGTAGAAAATATTTGAAACACTGCCTATATTTAATTGAATTAATATGAATTGACATCCTCAACAGAAAATTCTAGGAGCTCTAGTGATGTGGTGGTTAAAAAGTGGGTTAATGCAATGAAATGCAAGGTCAGTTTGAACTACAAGGTCAGCGGTCCAAGCTAACCAGCCGTTCGTTGAAAACTCTATTCAGGATCACTATGGGTCAGAACCAGCTTGACGGCACTAACAACAACAACCCATTAACTTCTAAGTGATTGAAAGATGTGGCAATCTGCTTCAATAAGGATTTTAAACCTTCAAAACCCTAGGGGGCTGTTATATCTCAGTAAATTGGGTTGCTTTGTGTTGAAATTATGTTTTATGTATTTTTTTTTAATTTGGACAAAAAATTCTATTTTGTATATGTGTAACAATTATTGGCTATTAACTACTGATGCAGGTGTCCATTGCTTTTCAAACACCAAAAATGTTCACTTTATGCCACTTTGCTTGTACTAAAGACCTATATTAATACCTATTTTCACTAACTGGAAGAAATCTGAAATTATTTGATTTTATAATAAAAAATCTAAAGATAAACAAGCATTCTGCATTTGTTTTCAGTGAGCTATTAAAGAGGCTGCATGCACCAAGCAGTGAAGAGTAGGGTTGCCAAGATTCTTCCCTGAGAACTACACTGTACACACATTACTCCTATTTTATATACAAGGAACTCTGGTAGCGTAGTGATTACGAATTGGGCTGTGAATCACAAGGTTAGCAATTTGAACCTACCAGCTGTTCCATGGGAGAAAGATGAGGCTTTCTGTTCCTGTAAAGATTGACAGCCTCAGAAACCCTGTACAGGATCGCCATGAGTCGGAACCGACTCCATGGCACATAACCACCACCACTACCATTTTATATAAGGAGCTCTGGTAGCGTAGTGGTTACGAATCGGGCTGCGAACCTTAAGGTCAGCGGTTCGAAACTACCAACTGCTCCAAGGGAGAAAGATGAGGCTTTCTATTCCCGTAAAGATTTACACCCTCGGAAACCCTGTACAGGGTCGCTATGGGTCGGAACCGACTCGACGGCACTTAACAACATCAACAACAACCATTTTATATACAGGCTGTGTGTTTATCATTTCATGCCCGTTTTTTCTATGTTAAAGTTATCTTAAGTTTTATGAGTTAATTATTATGATACGGTAGGCTATTTTAGGGATCTGGGAATATAAAAATTTCTTCCCATATAAACTAATGATAACTGCCTCTTTGCTTTATGCCAGTTTGGCTTACAAAAAGTTTTGTAGGAAGGTTCTGCTTTCAGATAGTGGAGAATAACTGTATTTGAAATAACTCCTATTTAAATATAGGTTTTAGATAAAAACATAACTTATTATGTTGTTGTTAAGTGCGTTGAGTCGGTTCTGACCCAAAGAGATCCTATATAGGGTTTCTGAGGAATGGCTGATGAACTTGAACCACCAACATTACAGTTCAAACGACTTTGCAGTCCAGTGTATTAACCTACAAAGCCAAACGCATAACCTAATATCAACCATCTCAAGAAGTAGCATATGATCAAGAGTCAGTGATCCAGAAGGAAGTAGTACAAGGTACACTTAAGGCATTGGCAGAGAAAAAGGCACTGGAAATAGGTGGAATACATACTGAAATCTTTCAACAAACTGATGTGGCACTGAAGGCACTCACTCATCTATGCCAAGAAATTTGGAAGACAACTACCTGGCTGACTGATTGGAAGAGATCTGTATTGGTGCTCATTCCAAAGAGAGGTAACCCAACAGAATGCAGAACTCATTGGACAGTATCATTGACATCCCATGTGAGTAAAGGTTTACCAAAGGTAATCCAAAAATGGCTGCAAGCATACACTGACAAAGAACTTCCAGAGGTTCAAGCTGGATTCAGAAGAGGATGTGGAAGGAGGGCTATTATTGCTGACATCAGATGGATCTTGGCTGAAAGCAGAAACTGCCAGAAAGATGTTAACCTGTGCTTTACTGACTACACAAAGGCTTTTGATTGTGTGGTTCATGACAAGCTATAGATAACATTGTGAAGTATGAGTATTCCGGAACACTAATTGTGTTCATGAGCAACTTGTACATATAGCATGAAGCAATTGTTGAAACAGAACATGGGAACACCACATGGTATAAAATTAGGAAAGGTTTTCACTTAATTGTGTTCTTTCACCATACTTATTTCAATCTGTAGGCTGAGTAAATAATCTGAGAAACTGGGTTATATGAAGAAAAACGGGGCATCAGGATTGGAGGAAGACTCATTAACAACCTGCGATATGCAGATGATACAACCTTCCTTGCTGAAAGCAAAGAGGACTTAAAATACTTACTGATGTAGATCAAAGACTACAGCCTTTGGTATGGGTTGCACCTCTATGCAAAGAAAACAAAAACTCTTCACCACTGAACAATAAACAACATCCATATGAATGGAGAAAAGATTGACGTTGTCAAAGACTTCATTTTTCTTGGATTAACCAGCATCCTTCATGGACACATCAGTCAAGAAATCAAATGATGTATTGTATTGGGCAAATCTGCTATACAAGACCTCTCTAATGTGTTGAAGAGCAAAGATGTCAGTTTGAGGACTAAAGTGTGCCTGACCCAAGCCATGGTATTTTCAATAACCTCATATGCATGAGAAAGTTGGGCAGTAAATAAGGAAAACTGTATAAGAATTGATGCATTTGATCTGTGGTGCTGTAGAGAATACTGAAAGTACCATAAGCTGCCAAAAAGAACAAAGAGATCTGTGTTGGAAGAAGTACAGCCAGAGTGTTCCTTGGAAGCATTATGGCCAAACTTCATCTCTAATACTTGGGACATATTATCATGAGGGACCAGTCCTGGGAGAAGGATATCATGTTTGGTAAAGTGGAGGATCAGAGAAAAAGAGGACGACCACAATGAGATAGACTGGCACAGTGGCGGCAGTGATGGGCTCAAACTGAACACCAATTGTGAGGTTGGCCCAAGGTTGTGCACAGTGGTGCTAGGTATCGGTACTGACTGGATGCCACCTAACAACAAAAACAACTATTAATCACTTTTTCTAAGAAAATCATATTTGTCTTACATTTCTTCTGAAAGCACAAGAACAAAATTTTCTGATCCATATAAATATTGTACATGGTACAAATTTATGGGATCAGTTTTTTTTTTATTTTATCCCTCTCGTTAATGTAGATACAAATTGAGAGCTGAGTAAAATAACATTCCGAGTTAACAGAAACATAACAGGAAATATTACTAAGAGGAACTCTGTAAAAACTCAACTTTCTCCTTGATGTGAAACCACTTTTTGATCAGTTTGCTATCTATGCTTTTTCTAAGAATAAAACCCTCATGTGATTGTGAAAAAATATAAATCAAAGCAGAAAGGATTTCCTTAATGTTAAAATTACCTCTTTTGTATGCAAAAACATTGGATATTATGGTCTTTTAGGATTAAAATTCTAATCTGCCTAATTGGAAAAAATCATCAGTGCTGAATGCTCTGTGTTGTCTTCAAAATTGTTCCCCTGACAGCAAACTCTGTGAAAGATAGAGCCTTTCCTTTCCCACAGGAGGCAACTTCAGGAGCAACTCTTTTATTCTGGCCTCTCAGTTAGGAAGGGAAAAAAAGTTGTTTTTCTTCCAGGCACTCAGTATATGTATCTTCCAATATTCTTTCCAAATTTTCAAATAGGAAATCTTATATTTAAAATAATTTTTTAAAAAATCTCTAGACTGATTGCAATAGGTAATATTAAAACAATATTTAAAAACAAGTTAGAATAAGGATAAAACTACTTTCAAATAAAGTACTAATGTGCATAAACACAAGATTTAATATAATCTTTATCAATATATTTTTAATTGTATAATTTTTGTTTGTAAAAGTTAGATATAGCAGGAAATAACTTTACATTATTTTCTAACACATTCCTCTCAGTTAAATGAACTTGATCACAGGAAACCGATACTATTACATTTAAAGTATCTGGATAAAAAATAAAATATTCAGATATACTATTTTAATGTAGATCTTTATAAACTGTTGACTAAATAATGCATTTTCTCACATTTTTTTCTCATATTCCACAACACACAAATTTGACATCCAATTTGTACAATAAGCCATTGTTTAAAAATAAGGCTGACATTTTAAAACAAAATGAGAGACAACAAACATAATTGTGGTACATCCAAACAATACATTCTCTCTCCCAAGAAACTAAGCCAAAAAAACAACCCCCCCCACCGCAAAAAAAACAACCCACCAAAAAGACACCATACTATGGATTTACTTATTAGTGAAAGTAATCTAAACTACTGAGAACATGAGGATCCTTTTCTACTGACAAAGAAGGCTGAGCAAGGAAGCCTCTACTATTTCAATCAATTTCAGTCATTACTAGCTAATGAGGAGGAGTGCATGTATAGAAATCTACTTCATTTAGCTTTTAAATAGCATTGTAAAATGAATTTTTCCCCTAAATGTTATAAAAAAAAGATTGTTCTACATTGTTCTCTTCTTTAAAATATTTTTAAAATGTTATCAACTTACTAAATTTTAAAAAAGATCCACTGTAAGAAAAACTGGCTTATATTTCATTGGGTACCCTTCCAAATGCTATACAAGGGGACTTCAAAAAGTTCATGGAAAATGGAATAAAAAAGATAATGGAATGGTTTCCATGAACTTTTTGAAGTCACCTCAAATATCAAGGTCTAAAGTCCCGAAGCCATAGCTTAACCAAAGATGGGAAGAAATTAATATGATAATAACAGGAAAGGATCAGAAACTCACATATTTCAATGCAATTTAATTTTAAAAATCCTCATCATCTGAAGCCCTGGTATATTGCAGGTTAAGCACTAGACTGAAAGGTCAGTTTGAACAGCAAGGTCGGCAGTTCAAACTGACCAGATGCTCCTTGGAAACACTATGCACTTAACAAAACAACAACCTGGTTTTAAAGCTCACAGAGAACATCTTACATAAATAAACTATTTAACTTCTTTGTGCTTTGAATTTCCTCATCAAAATGATACTATTATTATTTACCTCATACAGTTGCATAGATCAAATGAGGTTACATGTAAAATGTTTATTAAAAGTTTCTTTTTAATAGGACAGTCTGGGTGGTAGTTAATGTGCTGAGCTGCTAACCAAAAGGTTGGAGGTTGAAATCCACTCAGAGGTACCTAGGAAGAAAGGACTGGTGACTTACTTCCAAAATATCAGCCACTGAAAACCACGTGGAGAGAGCATTGTTCTACTTTGACACATATGAGGTTTCCATAATTCAGAGTCAACTTGACAACTGGTTTTGTTAATAGGGTAAATACCCAATGAATGAAAGTTAATCCTAGTATATTTATTAATTAACACTACAAATAAATTTCCTTTCTTTGGGGACAGAGTAAAAAATCTTGTTCTCAAAAATTTAATTTTAAACTCAGCAGTTCTTTAGAAATGCATGTACAGTTGACCCTTGAATAACTCAGGTTTGAACTGCACAGGTCCACTTGTATATACAGATTTTTTAAAAAACAAAAAAATGTGATGCTAATCGTTTTCAGGTGAGCAGTATGTCTTCCCAGTAACCTGCGTATCATATTAAAAGTAATCTCATATGGCTCTAGTGTATTTTTCATTATGGCTTCATTGTGTTTAGTGCAACACTGGTATTGTTGCACAATGAAAAATAAGACCGTGATGCCCACACAAAGTGCTCTCAGGAAGCAGAGAAGTCATGATATTATAAGACTTGCTTGGTAACAGACTGACATCTGCAACTGTGGTTGTGTACTATTTCAAGATAAATTAATACAGTGTAAGACTCACCGTATTAAAAAAAAAAAAAAAACCAAGAAATTTGTGAAGCTGCAACCAGAGCTACACCAATAGGTATGAACACCTTGGAAATTTTTTTCAAAATACCTTTTTATTTCATATTAAAAGTGCAGCTTTTATGTGGGTGCAATGTATACTTAACATTTAAATATGTGTTAATGAACTGTTTTTGTTATTGGTAAGGCTTCTCATCAACAGTAGGTTTATTAGTTCTTAAATTTTGGGGGAGTCAGAAGTATACACAGATTTTTGACTGTGCAGGGGTCAGTGCCCTAACACCCCCATTATTCAAAAGCCAACTTACTCTCCACTTGGTTCATTAATGTAAGGTGGTACATTTCATGACAGTAGGTCTATAATTTAGAAATAAATTACGTGTTGCATAGTTCAAAACCATAAATTAAGGTTAGATTGGAATTTTATCTTCCAATTCTGCTTTTATTCAATTCAAACTCTCTATTCTAGTTCCACTTTCTAGGAAGTTTGCTTCCCTTAGGCAACACAAAGACAGCAACAGCTAAAATTTTAAAGAGTTCTAACCTTGGCCCAGGATCAGGCAATGTTTCCTTCTGCTGTGCGTAAGGTCACTATGAGTCGGTACCAAGTTGATGGCACCTAACAACAACAACAACAACCTTATCATAGAGTCCTTGTGTGGTGCTGCAGGATAAGCACTCGACTATAAGGTTGGTTTGAAATGCAAAGTCAGTGGTTCAAGTGCACCAGAAGCTCCTCAGAAACCCTACACAGGGTTGCTCTGAGTCAAAACTGACTCAATGGCATTTAACAATAACAAATCTTATCCTAAAGTTCAGTTCAAATAAGTAAAGCACTGACATATTCTCAAAATAATCAACCATTGCCTATGATATCCCTTTATATTGTTATTATTATTTTCTGCATCATAAAATCCTACTTTTTACAGAATGACTTAAGATTGTAAGCATCTATAAGTATTTCAAAAAGCAAATATTTTTAAAATATAAAAATTAAAAATTCAATCCAAAATTTGATTCAAAATATTCTAATCCATGGAAAAAGCTAATGTAAAATATGAAAAATTCCTTCTAATCCCCTCTAATAATGAAATTAGGTATATTTAAAAAATTACACAAAGTATCACTCACATATTATCAGTCACCTTCATTTGCTGCATTTATATTAAATATGAATTCACATAAATAAGAAATACAACTGTATTGTGAAATAGTCACAAATTTTCTCTGAACAGTAACACCCATGTAAGGTAAATCAATACACTCAGTTATCTTCATTCCTCCAGTGGCATCCATATCAAGGAAATGAGATGACAAATGTTAACTCTATGTTAAAGACCCATGAAGAGGCTACAAATCCATTTGTCCTAACTTTTCTTGGATTACAACCTTGATGGTATTCATATATACTACAGGTATCTTCTCGGAAAGAAAAAAAATGTTCATGCAAATGTACACAATTTGTAGCTGACAATTTTAGGAGCTCCAAGAACCTCTGAAAATAGAAGCCATATACGTTAAAAATTCTTATATAGACCCTTGATATTTAGTCTATTTTCACTGCGGAGGACTAGTGTGACGCTGTAGGTCTGTCAACCTCAAGGTTGATGATTCAAACTCACCAGCCACTCCTTGGAAACCCTATACAGGGTCGCTATGAGTCACAACCTATTCTATGGCACTTAACAACAAACAACACAAATTTTCATTGTGACCCAAAGATCCAGGGTCTGTGGCAATTTGTCACTTTGTTGAGCCACAGATTTAAATGGCACTGAGAACTGATGTGCAGGAACGTGGCATTCAGACTCTGTTTGCGTCTGGCATCTTTATATAACTCCTAATCAATAAAATAATTAGCAAGAAGTGTTATAGAAGTAATCATAAATAGATTCAAAATGTCTTTGAAAGTTTCATAATAAGAAGAGTACACTGTGTTTTTGTACTCTAAGGCTAAGTAAAAAGAAGTAGACAAAACAGTACTGCTGCAACAACAACAAAAGCACTGCTACTAGGGTTCCAGTTCACACATGCGTGGTTTTTCCCCAAAGAAAACATGTTTAAACATGTCTGTGATCAGTGGATGGCTGCATACAAATTCTCTCAGTACAACACTTGTCTTAGTCTTGTTAGGGTGTTTTCAAAAACAAAAACAAAAAGGAGGTATTTTTTGTGCCATGGACCTTTTTAAGGTCAAAACTAATGCCAAATTTAAAACAAAACCCAAGTGGACATTTTCCCAAGCCACTGAAACTTTGCAACAAGTAACAGGAATGTTGCCCCATACAATAGCTTTTAAATGGACCAAGTGTTTTAAGGAAGGCCAGGAAGATCTCAAAGATGATCCAAGAGAGATAAGACAGTCAAGCTTGATAAAAGAATAAAGTGTGACAGAAGTACTGAAATGGGTAGAAGACTGCCTTAGAATTACCATTGATGTGATAGCTACTAAAGTTGGGATCTGATGTATTCAGTATCTTCAATTTTATGTGAACATCTTGGATTCAACAAGCTTCAGCTCATTGGTTGCCAAAAGTGTTGCATAAAGATCGGCTGGCAAGATCGAAGTGAATGAAGATGATCTTAAGGGATAAACTGTAACTGGAGCTGAGTACTTACTTAGATTAATCAATATGATCCTTCAGGACAGTGTGCCTACTTACTCTTCAAGGATAGCAAACAAAGGCTTTGCTATGAGAATTTCACTTGGAAACCTTAACCCATTCACTCTGTTGTTATTGTTGTTGTTAAGTGCCGTTGAGTCGGTTCTGACCCATAGCGACCCTGTACAGGGTTTCCGATGGTATAAATCTTTACAGGAGTAGAAAGCCTGATCTTTCTCCCGTGGAGCAGCTGGTAGTTTCAAACCGCTGACCTTAAGGTTTGCAGCCCGATTCATAACCACTACGCTACCAGAGCTCCTAACCCATTCACTCTACACCCTTGATATTGCCCCTTCAAACTTTTTGTTCCACAAAGTCAAAGAACACTTCAAAGGAATGCAATTTGAGACCCTAGAGGATGCAAAACTGCCAAGTTGATGTGCTGTGTATTGAAGAGCCAAAAATTGTTTAAGGAAAGTGGAAACACCACCTTCAGAACTAGATGGAGGCTATGTCCAGAAGAAATAGCTTCACATTTTGATAATTTTGTTTAATAAAAGTTTCTATGATTTTATAGCAATACTTTTTGACTTGTTGTTAAGTATAGTTAAGTCAGTTCTGACTCATAGTGACCTTGTAAAGTTTTTGAGGAGCGGTTGGTGAGTTTGAATTGCCAACCTTGAGCCCCACTGCTTATCCTACAGCACCATACCAGGACTCCTCAATATAAAAGAAAACAGCTCTATAAAACTCAAGCCAAGAGTCTGATGAAATAAAGCATATTACCCTTACAGATAGTCATTCATTAATATATTCATTAAATCCTTATTTTGTATACAGAGTTTCCTAGTCATTGTATGGTTTAAAGATAAAAGATACAATTCTAATCCTCTAAGAGCACATATCAATATTATGCACTGAGTTTAGATATGACCATAAAGAACCATATGACAGAAGTTTTATTATGGATGTTGTTGTTGTTGTTAAGTGCCGTCGAGTCGGTTCCAACCCATAGCGACCCTGTACAGGGTACCCTAAAACAAATAGTTATAAAAGTGTCTGGCATATTTACAATATTCTTTAGTTCCTATAATCATTAAAGTTCTAACATGGGTTTGCTGATAGCTTTCAATGTCTATAAGTACTATAATTCACTGTACAACATTAAAGCAAGCCATTAAAAATCAAGTTAGTTTTCTTAAAATAAAAAGCACTGGATCATAAAGTGGGATGAATTAATCTTTAATTGCATCAAAATATTACAAATAATTCACTACAAAGCTTTTTTTTCCCCCAAGGAATACTGGTAGTGCAATATAAGTGTTTGGCTGTAAACCAAAAGGTCTGCAGTTCAAACCAATTAACCACTCCAAGGGAGAAAGATGTGACAGTCTGCTTCCATAAACAATTACAGCCTTGGAGCAGTTTACTCTGCAGTGACTCTATAGGATAACCACCAGTTGCTACATAGGAGAAAGATGAAGCTTTCTGCTTCCACAAAGATGCACATCCTCAGAAACCCTATAAAGGGTTGCTGTGAGTTAGAACCAACTCGTCGGCACTTAACAACCCTATGGTTGTTGTGAGTTGGAATTTGACTTAACAGTAATGGGTTTGAGGTTAACTTTACGAAACTTTTAAATTTAACAACATGACCTCCTAGTAGACGGTCTGTCAGCAAGATTAAAATTTTATAAAGTTAATGGTAATTTCAAGTAGTATTAGCTTTCTTCCCCAAACCTCTAGTTTGATCCATGCAGAAGAAATGAACTATATTGGATTTTTTTTCCCTGCACACTTGACAAGATATGAGAATGTTTAGGATTAATTTGTTTTTTACTTAAATTATTACAAGTAACAATAGTGAACTCAATAATTTGATAATTTAAACATCTAATTGTGGTTGCTATTATTGTTTTTAACCTATTTGTTGTTGTGTTGTTAACCTATAGAATTAAAATTTTCCTAAATGTCAGTGGAAAGTAAATTTGGGTCACATTTAAATAGGGTGGTGTGGTTGAGTGCTGTGGACTTGGTTCTGACTCATAATGACCTTGTATAGGGTTTCCAGGGTCCTGGTGTGGCACTGTAGGACAAGCACTGGACTGCTAACCTCAAGGCCAGCAATTCACACTCACCAGTCACTCTGGTAGTGTAGTGGTTACGAATCAGGCTGTGAACCCCAAGGTCAGCAGTTCAAAACTACCAGCAAGCAGTTCCATGGACGAAAGATGAGGCTTTCTGCTCCCGTAAAGATTTCCAGCCTCCGAAACCCTATACAGGGTCGCTGTCAGAACCAACTCCACAGCACATAACCACCACATAACCACCACCACCAGTCACTCTCGGAAACCATATATGAGGTCGCTATGAGCCAGAACCAACTCATGACGTACAACAAAAATAGCCACATAGGGTTTCCAAGACTGTACATCTTTACCAGAGCAGAAAGTCTTATCTTTCTCCCATGAAGCAGCTGGTGGATTCAAACTGCTGACCTTGAGGTTAGCAGCCCAACTCATAACCCACTACACTAGTCTATTTCTAGTGTATCTATGAAATTAAAAGACTGTAAAAACAGGAATAGGTAAGGAAAAAAACAGCTGTCAAGGTTATAAAGTAAGAAAATTTGACAAAGAGCTACTGAGAAGAATCTAAACAATAATTAGTCTACGAAGGTGATTATTTAACATAACAATTCATGCTAATTTAGAAAATTTAAATTCTTAACAAAATACACAGAACACTAAAAAGAAGCTAAAAGAGTTAAACATAAATAATGAATTCAAACACTATATTTAATCCCACAATCCTGTTCTTGTATCTATGTAACAATCTTACCTTTCCAGAGGCATAAAAATCTTAGACAAAGCAAAAATACTGCTCACGTCTATTTTTTTTACATGCCATGTAAGAGGATAATGGCAGCTTAGCTCCCATTAATATGCATTTTATTTCACCAATCCTATTTTCATGAGAACATCCCAAGAACATTCTCCTTCCTTCAAATATAAGTGAGCAAATTCATTTGCAAGTGCAGAATCAATGCTAAACATACATATGGGTTCACCTACCCATGAAACCCAGGCAACTGCTGTTTCAACTATAAGGCTGTTCAATGGAACATAAGGATTAGAAAGTTTACACAATTCAGTTGGCAAAAATTTATGAACAAACTTGCAGAACTCTCCTTCACAAATTTTGCACAATATACAATCATACCCCCGAAAAGCAAAAAGTAAGCACCTGGTAACTGTTATTTTGAGTGTCTGATTTCCTGAAGATACTTTTGCAATGAGGTAATTATTTCAAAAAACTATTTTCAGAATTAGGAATGATAAATTTTTATTCACCTTTGTTTCAAAACTGCTTTTTATTTTCAGACATGTAATATAAATAATACATACAAATCAGCAATGGAGGAAAGAGACTTAAGAAATGTGAAATTTAAAGTGACTTAGTGAAATAAGAAATTCTGGGATGGTGTTGCAAGATAATGCACTGGACCGCAAGGTCGGTTTTAACTGCAAGGTCAGTGGTTCAAACTCACCAGCCACTCCTTGTAAACCCTAAACAGGGATGCTACGAGTTGGAACCAACTCGACAGCACTAAACAACAGCAACAACAAGTAATAATAAAACACATATAAGATATAACTGAGGATATGTGACACTGTAGGATAAGCACTAGTATGCTAACCTCAAGATCAGGGGTTCAAATCCACCATCTGCTCCTTGGAAATGCTATATAGGGTCGCTATGAGTCCTAACTGACTCAAAGATACTTAAGAACAACAATGTATAAAAATTATGGAATGCTAAACACATCTCAACAACTTTAAAATCCTCAGTTTGCTTACTATCTGTGATGTGAAGATGAATGAAGCTGAATAACTTAGTAACTTAATTTCACAATAGAAGACATTTTTATTATTTATATTTTCCCAAAGTATGAAATATTTATTTAGAAGGGAACATACAGATGCATATGCAAACACTCAACATCCACGTATGTATATGTACACCTGTAACATGTTATGAGTATGTGTGTATACTCATATACAAAAGGGCTTCAAAAAGTTCATGGAAATTCCATTCTCTTTTTAATTCCATTTTCCACAAACTTTATGAAGTTTCCTCATCGATTATACAGTTTGAAACAAATCATGCAGCTGAACAGAAGACTAGAAAATTTAACTATTGATGCAGAATGCTAAAATCTTTTTGCTCCAGGTAAAGATTACTGCTTAACTCTAAAATGCAAGCATAAATTCAGTAACACCAGATGCTACTATAGGTAGTGTGGCTAATTAAGATTTAATGTTCTTTTCTGCTTCAACAATTAAATGGGAAGGGACTGCAGGGAATTATTTTATATAGCTAGGAAACCCATATAGTGGTCACAAAAGTGAAAATAAATTTCCATGAAATTTTTCATTTCATTTGTGTGAGGAACACTTTCACTTATGAGGGGCTCCCCTTTACTCCTTTCATTTGGTATTTAAGATTCATGTTGTACATTTAAGTGCTTTCAGAAGTAGAAGGTTTGGGACAAACCAGATGTCTCAACCATCTAGGAGATCTGTGCTTAATGGAATAAAAAGGATAGGTGCTGGAGCTTGACAGCTACTTGTATTTTATTATTCTCTGATTTAGCAGCACCTAAACAGAGATGGCAAGTTTTACCATGCACCTTTAACTACCAAATTCACAAAACAAACAGAAGGTTTATCATGGGAGGCCGAGAATAATCAGACTATATCCTCTAGTTACTTTTCCAGTAAAACAGCATGTGTTGTCCAAATTGCTATGGGAACCTGGAAGCTCATCAAAAAAATCGTGTTGTAGCAGAATGTCTTCTTTAATATCTGATACCACGACCTCCATAGCAAATAAAAGGTTTCATGTAGACATCCATTATAAGATCAAACAGTATCATTAAAATTGAATAGGATGGTGTTCAACTTTGCAATTTAATTGTGATGCTGAATTCTTATTAAGTGTGTAAGTAATCACTGCATGATATTACAATGCATTTTAACATATCTGGTAAATTCAAGTAAGAGGGTACACAGAAACCCTTAACAAAAGAAAGATCTGTGCTCCACTTCCTCTTCTGCTTTTCATACAGAAAAAAAGGGCTTACTTAATAGATATTTGCTCCTAAAAATGGCAGGTATTCTTCTAAAAATTTAACACAAGTAGGAATCAGATACAAAGGAAAATCTATAAGTACAGAAAAAGAGAGGCAAAGAAACCACTTCATTCTAACATTTTCCTGTATGTAAAATTCCTCATACTTTTTAGGAAAAGTGGAATTTAGTATACTAAAAAGTCAATCTGGACTTGACTTCTGGTTTGCCAAGCAGCCAGGCTGCCCTGGTGAGAGGGGCTCCGGGTTCGGGGGAGGGGAACCCAGAGGGGAGGCCTTCCAGGGACGAACCCACACGCTTGCAGCCACCATAATAAGTCTCAGTACTTGAGAATCTTAAACTCGCTTTTTTGAAAGATCAACATACTGAGTAACTACTGGCTGTTTGGACTTGTGCCCGCCGCAGCGTGCAGCTGCAGCCCCGCCTCCTTTGGGCTTGGGGTGCGGGACTGGAACCTGCTCGTGCAGACCCTCCAGTGGAGGGGAGCCTCGAACTGGGAGAGCCGGCCGAGCCACCTCTGTCCCGCCCAGTTGGGCTGCGTTCACCAGCCCTGCTGCTGTGTGGCCAAACACCCCTGCGCCACCCAACTGAGGTGCATTCACTGACCCCACTGCAGCTAGGCTGACTCTCCTGCCCGGCCCAGCTGAGCCGCATTCGCCTTAACCCGTTCACTTGAACCATGTTCACCAGCTTGGGAACTGTATCTGGGTCTCCTTTTTTTTTAGCTAGCTTACCAGAAGTCCCAGAGTGTCTCTGAGGGTGGGGGTGCCACTACAGAGCCTTTGAACTGCAGGGCTGGTGGTTCATGCCCACCAGCCTTTTGAACTGTAGGGTCAGTGGTTCAAGCTCACCAGACACTCCTCGGGAACTCTATCTGGGTCTCCATCCACCCCCTTTTTAAAAAAATTTATTATTTTTTTTTTATTTT
>NW_006408661.1:4409426-4419236 GCF_000296735.1 Chrysochloris asiatica
GGACAGAGATAAAGGACAATAGGTGCACAGCCTTGGAACTCCAGGGCTCTGAGATACAGGGATTGAGCCATGGTTGGAATGGGCGGGGAATCGTGTTAAGATGCTTGACTGTTTTTGGAATCTTGGTTTTCCTTGCATTATAATATAGAGTAGACACTGGAGAGGGAGAGAAAGGACTAGTCAGAAACATCACACTAGAAGGCTTGTAAGTCCGTCTTCTGCCTTTAACTGATTGGAATACCTAAAATGGGGTTACAGTGTACCCAGTGAACAAGGCTTTCTGTGGAACCTCTGCAATACATAGAACTATAGGTGGAAGCCAGAACCACATCCAGATCACCAGAGATGAGAAATCCCCACTTGAAAGGACGAGCTGACGAGCCTGGAGCAGTGAGAACAACAAAAGATATGTCTCGACTGGAGGATCTACAGGAAAAATATGATACAATGGAGACAGATGGACTGTTACTACGGGAACAAACAGGTCGCTTCCCTAGGAGACATTGGGCCAGTTGGTAGGGTCCTACCAACGTAGGCCCCCTCCCAAAACTGAGACTCGGAGGAAATGCATGCTCGGATTGGTAAACACACACATCACCATTGGGGAGAAGTGGGGTAAAGGTAGCAATGAAGTGGCGAACTAAGCCTCACAATATTCAGAGAGCTTCTGTGGACCAGGTTGGTGACCTGATTGGCAAGCAGGGCGAGGAGACCTGAGGACTCCTGGGCCCAGAGTCAGTGACGTGGCCACGGAGGACTTGAGTGGAGAATGGAGCTGTCGGCTGATGGGAAGAGAGGGCATGTGCACAAGAACACCCACACTTGCAGATGACACCCACATGAACAGGACCAGATGACTGGATGATCAGAGCTCAACCAGGAGAAGAAAGAAGGGGGGGGTGGGTAAAAAAAAAAAGAGATGATTGAGCTGATTCAATCTGATGAACTTGACCTATGCATACGAATGCAGTGACTCAAAAGAGGCGACAAATCCTTACAGCAGGAAACATTCCCATCCCCTCCACACACAGAGTAGACAGAGATGGGCAACTTGGACATTGGATACCCAAATGGGTAAGGAGGGACTACAAAGGCAAGAAGTAACTGGCTTACAAGTTTTCAAGAGGGAACCTAGAGCTAGGGGGCATGGACGAAGGCAGAATCACCAGTGAATACTATCCAATTTGTCTAGGTGGAGCTGATGAATGAAAAACAGATGGGTTACGCGCGATACTGTAGTGAATAATGGTTATCAGGACGGATTGTGAGTGTTGGTAATGCAAAGGTGGACATTTTGTGGCAAGGAAGGGAGCGACTGTTTCTCCAGTTTAGAAGCGGAGGTCTCTGGGACCACCGACAGAGAAGAGCCGAGAGCGGGACCCTACCCAGAGAAGCAGGAATGCCTGAGATGGAGACAGGGACGATGACATGGAGTGATGGAGCAGCTAGGGACTTTGGATCCAGATAGGAAGAAGAACTGTGGGCCGAAGACTGAGGGGGGGTGGGGGGAAGGGGTAAGTGCAGAGGACGGGCTTCCAGGATATGCCCTTTGGTCCGGAGATGATGCATGGAGGGGATTGGAACCATGGCAATGTAATGATATGAGATGGAATGAATGTAAAACTAGAGTTCTCTCATGTAAACTATCATATAATTCACAATAAAACATTGGGGGGGAAAAAGTCAATCTGTTTGGGAATCTAAATGTTTAAGTTCTAGTACTACCTCAGAGGAGCCCTGGTGGTACAGTGGTTAAGCACTCAGCTGCTAACCAAAATATAAGTAGTTCAAGTCCCCAGACTGTGAAGCAAAGATGTGGCAGTCTTCTGTAAAGATTTATAGCTTTGAAAACTTAGAGGGCAGTTCTACTCTGTCTTACAAGGAGTCCTAGTATGGTACTGGATTACAATCTGGATCGCTAAAAACAAGGTCGGCAATTCAAATCTACCAGCCATTCCATGGGAAAAAGATGAGGCTTTCTGCTCCTGTAAAGATCTACAGCCTCATGCAGGTGGCCATCCATGAGTCAGAACAGACTACATGTCACACAACCATCACCACCACCATTCGGTTCTATAGGGTTGCTATGAGTTGTAATCAGCTTGATGGCAATGTGTTTGGTTTGGGGGTAAAGACCCACCTCAGGAGCCCAGGTGGTGCAGTGCTTAAGTATTCAGCTGCTAACTGTTAGGTTGGTGGTTTGAACCCACCACCTACTGCATGGCATAAAAGACTTGACATTCTGCTTCTATATACAGCCTAGGAAACCTGATTGTTTTTGTTATTGGTAAGTGCCCTTGAGTCAGTTCTGATTCATAGCAACCCTGTATACAATGCCACACCAGGAGTCCAGGGAACACTATGGGGAAGTTCTATTGCTATGTTGTTGTTGTTATTGTTGCTAAGTGCCACTGAGTAAGTTCCAACCCATAGCGACCCTGTATAGGGTTTCCGAAGAGCAGCCGGTGAGCTTGAACTGCTGACCTTGCAGTTCAAATGGCTTTGCAGTCTGGTGCATTAACCCATGGCACCACATCAGGACTCCTCCATTGCTATAGGGTTGCTAAAAACAGGAGCTGACTCAATGGCACACAGCAACAATAGTCTAACTTCTGCAGATTATATAACTTGGTGTAAATCAAAAACCTTTCTGGCCTTTGCATCACAGACATAAAACCCAGTTGTTAGATGCTGTCAAGTTGATGCTAAATCATAGTGACCTTCTGCATACTTTTATGAAACACTATGACATCTTTACAATCATTGTTAAGCTTGAGCCCACTGTTGCTGTCACTGTGCCAATTCATCTCGTTGGTGGGATCTCCCTCTTTTTCTATATCCCTCCACTTTACCAAACATGATACCTTCTCCAGGGACTGGTTCCTCTTGACAATATGTCCGATGTATAAAAGACAAAGTCTCACCACCTGGCTTCCAAGGAGCATTCTGTTTGTACTTCTTCCAACACAGATTTTTTTGTTGTTGCTCTTCTGGCAGTTCATGATACTTTTAATGTTCTTCTCCAACACCATAATTCAAATGCATCAATTCTTCTGTGGTTTTCCTTTACATGCATATGAGGCTATTGGAAATACCATGGCTTGGGTCAGGGACAGCTTAGTCCTAAAATTGACATCTTTGCTCTTGAATACTTTAACGAGGTCTTGTGCAACAGATTTGCCTAATGCAATACCTCATTTGATTTCTTGAATGCAACATCTATGAGTGTCGATGGTAGATCCAAGCAAAATGAAGTCTTCAACAACTTCAATCTTGTCTCAATTATCATTATGTTATTTATTGATCTGATAGTAAGGATATTTGCTTTCTTTACATTGAGGTGCAATCCAGTCCAACAACACAGATGATTGTATGACTGTGGTATTGTATGATAAATTGTCTACTGCTAAAACAAAGGTCGGTGGTTCAAACCTACCAGTCACTCCTCAGAAATCCTATATGAGATTGCTATGTGTTGGGAACTGACTCAATAGTATTTAACAAAAACAAATATAGGCAAAATATTCAATGATGCTGGAAACATCAAACAAACATAGAAGGAATACACAGAATCACAGTACACTGACAAGGAGCTACTAGAAATTCAAGTCAGATTCAGAAAGGGATGTGGAATGTAGGATATCATTGCTGATGTCAGATGGATCTTGAATGAAAGCAGAGAATACCAAAAAGATGTTTTGTTGCTGCTGGATGTGCCACGGAGTCGGTTCCAACTCATATCAACCCTGTATCGAGATGCCAAGGAGTGGCTGTTGGGTTTGAACCACTGACCCTGTAGTTAGCATTCTAATGCTTATCCTACAGCACCACAGCAGGACCCAGAAAGAGGCTCACTTGGGCTTTATTGACTATACAAAGGCATTTGACTATGTGGATCATAACCAAACTACAGATAACATTTCAAAGAATGTATATTTCAAAACACGTAACTGTGCTCATGAGGAACCTGTACGTTGATCAACAGGCAGCTGTCATCTGACCTGCCAATTTGTGCTCATCAGCCACAACACTCACATGAGTTAGGAGAATCTTCCTGGCCGATGTCTGACCCACGTATTTGGGATGCGACAGCCTTCATAACCATGTGAGTCAGTTTTTGAATGGTTCATGAGTTCTCTGAGATATTGCAGTGACTTACTGAACCCTAAGACAGGAGAGAGAGAACTGAGCAAAGGAGGAAAAGTTGATGATGAAGTGATACAGTAGTTTAGAAAAGTTGGACATTTGGGACATCTTTAATCACCACCTCATAGGGATCAATCTTGTGCTGCTACTTAAAAAAAAAAAAAAATAGTAAGTATACAAATTTGGTATCCATGAAACCAAACTGTATTTATTGTACAGTTTTTAACCAAGTCTGATCCTGTAAGTGATCTTTCACGCAAAGTTGCTAGGCTTTTTTCCCCGTTGGAAGATTGCTGGCTAAACTTGAATTTCATAAGAAGGGCTGGGTGGAGGGCCAGAAACTATCTTGTGACCTGATAGCAGTTTATCTCAGTAAAATATCAGACATTGTTGTCACTGTTGTTGGGTGCCCTCCAATCAGTTCCAACTATGTACAACAAAGCAAAATACTAATCTTGTGCCAGCCTCACTATGTTTGAGCCCATTGTTGAAACCACTATGTCAATCCATTTCATTGAGTCTCTTCCTCTTTTTTTCTGACCCTCTAACTTTATAAGCACAATGCTTTTCTCCAGAGACTGGTCCCTCTTGATAAAATGTCCAAATTAAATGAGAAAGTCTCCCCATCCTCACAGAAGCCATTAGAAAATGGGCATTCTGGCTGTGTTTCTTCCAAAACATATTTTGTTAAATCTTTTGGTAAGGAATCCAGGGTATATTTAATATTCTTCACCAACATAATTCAACGGCATCAATTCTTCGTCAGTCTTCCTTTTCCAGTCTTCATTTTCCAGCTTTTACATACATTATGAGTTGAATGAAAGATATCATGGCTTGGGTTAGGAGCATCTTAGTTCTCATTGTGGCATCATGTTTTTAACACTCTAATCAGGTCTTCTGCATCAGATTTATTTAACAGAACACATTTGATTGCTGCTTCCATGGGTTTTAATTGTGGATCCTTGACAATTTCAATATTTTCTCCATACTGGTCCCATTGTGAGTATTTTTGAGGTGTAATCCACACAAAAATCTTTGATTTTCATCAGTAAGTGCTTCAAGTTCTCTTGTGTTCAAGGTTGTGTCATTTGCATATCAGTCATGTTATGGTTAATCTTCTATATTTCTGTCTTCACTTTTCACTTTTTCTGGAATCCAAATGGTCTTATGCCATAGAGTGACATTATAGAGTTTGCTTAAAGTAAAAACAACAGAAGTTTACTGAGGGACAGAGATGATCTGGACCAGTAAGACATCAAATGCATGCAGTGAAATCAGCCGCTTCCCAGACAATGAGGAAGAAAACATTTTGGCACAGTCAGAAAAGGAAATAAGTTACAAAATCATAACTGGCTGAAAGACAATCAAGGGAGTAAAAGGCAAAATATCTAAGAGTGGGGACTTAGCAGTGACAGGCTGTTGTTGTTGTTAGGTGTCATCGAGTCAGTACTGACTCATATCGACAATATGCACAACAGAAAGAACCACTGCCCGATCCTGGGCCAACCTCACAATTGTTGCCACGCTTGAGCCCACTGATGCTGCCACTTGGCCAATCCATCTCATTAGGGGTCTTCCTTGTTTTCTCTAACCCTCCACCTTACCAAACATGATATCCTTTCTCCAGTGACTGGTCCCTCCTGACAATATGTCTGAAGTATGAGAGACAAAGTTTGGTCATCTTGGCCTCAAAGGAGTACTCTGGTTGCACTCCTTCCAACATAGATCTGTTGGTTCTTTTGGCAGCCCATGGTACTTTCAATATTCTCCTCCATCACTGTAATTCAAAAAGCATCAAGTCTTCTACGGTTATTCTTCTATTATTCACTATCCAGCTTTCGCGTGCATATGAAGTTATTGAAAATACCATGGCTTGGATCAGACGCACCTTAGTCCTCAAGCTGACATCTTTTTTTTTAAGTTGCACTTTTTTTTTTTTTTTAATTTTTTTTGTAAATTATGTGATAGTTTACATGGGAGAACATTCAAGCTGACATCTTTGCTCTTCAACACTTTAAAAAGGTCTTGTACAGAAGATTTGCCTAATGCAATATGTTGTTTGATTTCTTGACTATTGCTTCCATGAGTGCTGATAGTTAATCCAAGAAGAATCAAATCCTTGACAACTTCAATCTTTCCTCCCTTATGAGAATGTTGTTTATTGGTCCAGTGGTGAGGATTTTTGTTTTCTTTACATTGAGATGCAATCTATACCAAAGGCTGTGGTCTTTGACTTCATCAGTAAATATTTTAAGTCATCTTCACTTTCAGCAAACATGGTCAGATAACATATCAGTGGGATTGCATGACTGTTTAAGGGTACATACTTGGCAAGCATCTGTGTTCTTCAGTTTAACAAGATGGTTACAGGACAATGGCAGGACAGGTTTTTGTGGCAACTTGCTATTAAAATTGCTTTATCAATCATACCTGTTTTCTGGGAGTCCACTGTAAAGATTTATAAATAATGCTGTGCCTCAAGACCTACTGGGATATAAACTATTTTATCTTACATCAATTTGATCACAGAGGAAAGATGCTCTGGCAATAGATTGCAGTATTCAACCTCTAAAACCTTAACAGAAAAAAACTGCCTCCTCTAGTGTATATGGTTAGGCCACTGTCAAAGTTCAGGGAACTGTTGTTAGAAAAAGCACCTTTAAAATTCAACATGGATTCCAGACTTATCTAAACACTTTAAAATGGAGTTAAGACCCCACTTTCAGACTGCTCTGATATTTACACATGCCAATTGTATCTAATTTAGACTCAGACATCTTCCTAGAATTACTTTTCAGAATAAGTTTATATTTAAATTATGTTGAATTTTTATTATTTTAATACATGAAATACAGTGAACATTTTGTAAATTTTTTAAAAATTGCATTATGTGTTAATTTCATATTAAGTCTGCAATGTATGAAATGACCTTTATGGTCTCTTCCAAAACTGAAAATTGTATGATTGTGAGTTAGACTATATGAAATGTGAAAGACAAGTCCACATTTAAAAATGTCAAAAAATGTTTACTGCAGAAAATATCCAAAAGGATAGATATTTGGCAACAACTATCCTAACTTGATCATAAATTACTGTTAGTTTATACAAAGTAAATTTAATAAGAGAGAAACATTTGCTATCAAGATGTTATTTTTAAGTAAGCAGATATTGAAAGGCAGGAATATAGGTATAGCAATGCTCCTAAGCTTTATTTAGTAAATCATCTGTCACACTAAAACAATATCCATTATTTTTAGGTTTCTGTTTAATTTCTTCTTTTCTTGATGAAACTGAAAATTAATAATAAGTTATCCTTTATAGATGAAGGTAAAGATCTATCATTAGAATGTACTTTATTAGTCATTTCTCCAGTCAACATATTAGAGTGTGACAAGCCATCTTGTGGGGTAAATATTACTCAACGAACTTTGTCTCTGGTTCCCAGACTGTAGGTGCCTGGTGGCACAGTGGCATAAGCGCTTAGGTGCTAACCACAAGGCTGGCTGTTCAAACCCATCAGTTGCTCCAAAGAAAAAATACGGGTTTGTCTGCTTCCATAAAGATTAACAGTCTTGAAAATGCTTCGGAGCAGTTCTACTCTGTCCTATGATTCTATGATTCAGAATCAAATCCATGAAAGTGGGTTTTGATGCATGGCAAAAGCAGATAGCATACATTCACACACACGTGATATTTCTGTAACTAATAGCATCGCAGGTGCTGAAATAAAAGCATGCACTATTTACAACCATAACTAATAAATTTCTTTCTTAAAATTAAGCCCAGCACAGTGTATCAGTTCCATAATTGTAATCCCTTAGTATCATGTGATAATCAGCTACACTAACCAAAGCAGGCATAACAAAGTTAACATATATAGCTGTTAAGTTGTTGTTGTTTTTTCCACAGTAGAAAGTCATCATTATAGCTCTGAGTGTTTGTCATGAATTTATTTTCATTAGTAACAAAGCATGTGAAAGTGATAAGCAATTCTTTTCACATATGTATAAGAATATTTACTCAAAATTTACTGATATGAATAGCCTTTATTTAAAATATTAATTGGTAATGTATATTATTGATAAAACCATGGAAAACATAATCATTTATCCACCCATAATGTAGATGTGTACATTCATTCTGGAGAGACTGTGTCTTTTATTGCTATCAGCTTTCATAACATTGAATTGCCTCAAATTCAGGAGAATTCTTTGCCTGCTTACCATAACCACATTTCTTCATACCAAGTCAATCACCCACCACTGCAAAGGACCACACAAAATGCTACTAAACATCTAAATTAAAACACACATTTCCTCCCCCCACCCCTTCAGAAATTCATTTGCATTAATTAGGCTCAAAGTCAAGCAGCTCCCAGAACAAGCCACAAGATCATTTTACAGCAGTCAGTAGACTCTGTGAGGAATCCTGGTGGGGCACTGTGGGCCAATGAGACAGACTGCAAAGCCATTTGAACTGCAAGGTCAGTGGTTCAAGCTTACCAATTGCTCCTCAGAAAACCTATACAGGGTCGCTATAGGCCAGAATTGACTCAACAGCACGTAACAACAACAGAAAATAAAAATATTCACAGAGCCTTTGTTGTTAAGTGCCATCAGGTTGACACTGACTCATAGCAATTGGTGAGTTTGAACTGCAAACCTTTGGTTCAAACCAACCTTGTGGTACTGGGCTTATCCTACAGTACACCACACCAGGACTCTATGCTGTTATGAGACAGATTCTATCAACATCAATGTTATAGACTAAAGTTGTTGTTGTTGTTAAGTGCCATCAAATCAGTTCAAACCCATAGCGACCCTGTACAGGGTTTCAAAGAAGCAGCTGGTGAGCTTGAACTACCGACTTTGCAGTTCAAATGGTTTTGCAGTCTGGCGCATTAACCTACAGCATAACACCAGGACTCCATAGACTGAAGTATGTCCCTCAAAATATGAGTTATAAAATCCAACCCCTGTATTTGTGGTTTTAATCCCATTAGGGAAATGGTTTGCTTTGTTATTTTAATGAGTTGGGAGGGTGTCTAGAGTTTATAGTTTTTGAGACTTTTTTTAAAAATAAAAAAAACAAAACACCTCAGAGTCAGTTCCAACTCACAGTGACAAAGTATAGGGTTTCCAAAGAGCAGATGGTGAGTTTGAAGCGCCGACCTTGCAAATTCAGGGAAAATCAGACAAAACAGGTTCGGAGGATTGTGCCAGAACTCTGAATTTTAGATAAAGGGATAAATAAGTGGATCGGGTGCTTACAGGGAGTGACATTTGGGACAGAAGCAAGAAAGGAGGTGACATGATTTGGGGTGGCCAACGTGTCAAACTGCAACCATTATAAACAGGAGTGAGAGGACAGAGGGACCATCACAAGGGAAGAGTATGAGTGGTGCATGAGATCCTAACCAGAAAAATGATGGTGGCAAAGGCAACAAACAGCACAGAGAGACAGAGTAGCTGAGGCCTCTAGGACCATGGAATGAGAAAGGCTTTGTGCCTGGGGACAGGAGGCTGGCTTGCATAATGTGTCCTTTGGACATTTAAATGAATATATATTTTCTGCTCTGGTAGCGTAGTGGTTACGAATCGGGCTGCGAACCTTAAGGTCAGTGGTTCGAAACTACCAGCCGCTCCGCGGGAGAAAGATGAGGCT
>NW_006408661.1:4419336-4420828 GCF_000296735.1 Chrysochloris asiatica
TGCATTATATTCTTCTGGGTTTTATTTTTCTTTTTTATTTTATTTATTTATTTATTTATTTTATTTTATTTTTATTTTCCCTCTATCTTCTTTCTTTTCTCTATTTTTCTTCTATCACTTTTTCCTCTTGCTTTTTATTCTGACTGTTTTTTTACACGGCTGCTGTTTTTTGGCTGTTACAAGACTCCCTTCTGCTATTGGAGGACTCTTTTGTCTCCCTATATTACAAGAGAAGAGTCAGCAACTGCTGCCAAATAACCAAGCTGCATTCACACCATATAAAACACCAAAACCCAGGCAATAACCAATGCCAGCTGCCAGATACCAAGGAAACAGGCAGCACCTGTGAAAGTTACCCTGAGTCAAGCAATAAGAAGAGTGAAAAGGGAAGACCACACCCTGACCACATCTTCCTGGAAGAAACCAGAAAGCACAAAAATAGTACCAAAATACATACTCACTTAAGTATTAGGGTCACAGATAAATATCAAACATGCCCAAGAAGCAAAAACAGATGACCATATCAGCACATGTCCAGAAAAAAAGATAAAATATCTGAGACAAATGACCCAGAAGTAGATCTGGACTCCATTCTGGAAGGAGGGCGGGCACTGGAAATGCCTGAGAAAGAATTCAGAAAAATGATTATAAAGTGTTTCAAAACACTTTACAATGGAGCTGAGAAAATAAGGAAGAAGTCAGGAAAGTGCTACAAGAGCAATCAAACAAGATAGATACAGCATTGGAAACAATGTAAAGCCAACAGAAAGAGGTACAAACAATCAAAAACAAAATGGCAGAAATAGAAAACACTCTGAAAAGGCAGAGGAGTAGAATAGAAGAGATGGAAGGAAGAATCAGCGAGCTGGAAGACAAGTCTCTCAATGCCACTAAGATAGAAGAACAAACACAAAAAAAGATTAAAAATTTGAAGGAAGGTATAAAATTCATGTTGGACAACATGAAGAGAAATAACTTAAGAATTATCGGCATTCCAGAACAAATGTGAAGACACTAATGATGGGAATACATGGACTACAAAACATTTTGAAAATCACTCAAACAAAAATAGATAAAATAGATGAGTGAGACATACTAAAAATTAAAAACTTATGTACATCAAAAGATTTCACCAGAAGAGTACAAAGGGAACCCACAGAATGGGAAAAAATCTTTTGCAATGACATATCAGACAAAGGACTTATTTCCAGAATATACAGGAAACTGCAACACCTCTACAAGAAAAAGACAAATAACCCAATTAAAAACTGGGCAAAGGATATGAACAGACACTTCACTATGGAAGAAATCAGGGCAGCCAACAAACATATGAAGAAATGCTCACGATCACTAGCCATTAGGGAAATGCAAATCAAAACAAAAATGAGATATCATCTCACACCAACAATAACAGCAAAGATGAAAAACGTAGAAGACAATAAATGCTGGCAGGGATGTGGAGAGACTGGGACACTCCTGCATTGCTGGTGGG
>NW_006408661.1:4421871-4423014 GCF_000296735.1 Chrysochloris asiatica
GCTCTGGTAGCGTAGTGGTTACGAATCGGGCTGCGAACCTTAAGGTCAGTGGTTCGAAACTACCAGCCGCTCCGCGGGAGAAAGATGAGGCTTTCTACTATCGTAAAGATTTACACCCTCGGAAACCCTGTACAGGGTCGCTATGGGTCGGCTCCGACTCGAAGGCACTTAACAACAACAACAACAACAGGTGTACATCAAAATAAAAGTGTGTGTGTAAAGGGGAAATAGAAGTAAATACTGTTAACTGATGGTACATGGAAGAGATTGTAATCATTGCAATGAAACAAAATATAATATACTGAATGTAAAACTGATGGTTTGCTCTATTAACTTGCACTCAATTCACAATAAAAGCTTTTTTAAAAAAAGTATAGATCTAGTTACAGCATATGCTGATAAACAAAAGCTTAACATTTTGATATCTTTGTTTAATAAAGGTTTCTATGATTTTATAGCAATACTTTATGACTTACCCTCATTTATTGTATGTATTTGCATGTGTGACTGAATGACACTTGGCTGACAATGACAGAAAGTTTAACCCAAACTGGTAAAAGAAAAAAATGTAAAGCATTCAATCATATGAATAAAAGAGTAGCAGTAAAGATAGCTTTAGGCATAGTTGGATTTAGATCTTAAAATACATCATCAGGAATCACTTTCTTCCCATCTCTTAATTCTACTTTCTAATGGTTGCCCAACCCTCTCAATCTCCACATGTTGTGTGAGGTTCTAGTGCTACAACCATCTCTCAGTCTTAAGTATACTAATACACTTTCATACAATCTGAACCAATCATGGTATCCAACAAGATGCAATGTGCTAATTGCACAGGTATGGGCAATACAACCATCTGAATTGATGGATGTGAGCTCATTGAAAGAGTAGGGAAGTGATGGATTCTCAAAAGAAAATCAAAGGATATTTTTCAGACAACTGGGAATACCTGCCCAATATAAATTATATTTTTTCATAAAAAAGGTAATGTTGTTGTTGTTGTTGTTGTGTGTCGTGGAGTCGGTTTCGACTCATAGTGACCCTGTACAGGGTTTCTGAAGCTGTAAATCTTTACGGGAGTAGAAAGCCTCATCTTTCTCCCACGGAACAGCTGGTAGTTTCGAACTGCTGACCTTGCGGTTC
>NW_006408661.1:4423179-4441413 GCF_000296735.1 Chrysochloris asiatica
ACCAACCCTGCAGTTCAAATGACTTTGCAGTCTGACGCATTAACCCACAGCACCACACCAGGACTTTACTAGAGGAAGAATTAAAATAAATAAATAAGATAGACTATATTTCCAAATAGCTAGAGATTGTTCAAACCAATTTTCTCTTAAGAATAATTGCCAATACAAAATGAAAAATCTATGCTGGTTAGTTTGAAGAGAGGAAATAATATTAAGATGCTTGACTGTCTTCTGTATATTGTTTTCCCTTGCCTACTCCTGTAAAATGGAAACTTGAGTTGGATAGATAGGAATGTCAGGAAACATTATTATAGAAAACTTGTAAGCCCATCTTCAGCCTATAACTATTGGAATACTAAAAGGAGTTCTAGAACTTGCCCAGTGAAATAGGCCTCTGTGGAGCCTCTGCAGAGTATAGGACCTTAGGTAGAATTCTGAGACCCATCCAGAACCTTCTGAGGTGGGACATTCCCACTAGAAAGGGCAAGCCAACCAGTCTGGAACAGCTAGACCAACAGAAGAAACATCTTAAAAGAAAGATCAGCAGAAAAAACCCTAAACAAAAATGGCAGTATGACTGCCTTCTACAAAAAAAAGCAAGTTGTTTGCCGGGAAGCCACCAAGGCAAGCAATCAAGTTCCTTCAGGACAAACCCCACTCTAAGACTGAAACTCAAAGGGAACATATGAGCAGGCATGTAAGCCTGCGGGTGACCATGTTGGTCTACTGGTGAGTGGAAGAGGGGAAAAGGCAACAATGAGGAAATGGGCTGAGTTCAACCACGTTCCATAGACTCCCGCTGACCTGGAGATGACAAAAAGAAAAGGAAGGGCTGGTTGGTCCAAAGTGTGGTGAGATCTGGGGACACCCGAGCTTATGGACAAGGACATGGTCACAGAGGGCTATAGCTGAGAGTGAAACATCCAGCTGATATGAAGTGAGGAGTCACACAAGAACACCCAAATTTGCAGACAGTACTCATTTAACCTAGCCTCGATGGATTGATAATCAGAACTCAACTAGAGGAAGATAAAAGAAAAAAGAAAAAAACAATTTTTGATAAAGGAAATGAGTATAAATTGCTACAATTTGATGAACTCAACCTATACTCATGGAGGTTGTTGTTGCTGTTGTTGTGAAGTGCCGTTGAGTTGGTTCTGACCATAACGACCCTGTATAGGGTTTCCGAGGTGCAGCTGGTGAGCATGAACCACCGACCTTGCAGTTCAAACGGCTTTGCAGTTTGGCACATTAACGCACAGCGCCACAGTCTGAATAACAACAGAAAGGGAAGGAGTCTTCACATCAAGTATCAGTGCTATCCCCTCTGTAAACAGGGTAGATAGATATGGGCAACTTAGACACTGGCTATCTAAAATGATGGGGTGATAAAGACACAAAGTGACTTGCTTACAAAGTTTCAAGGTGGAGCTTAGTTTAACAGTGTTGGCGGGAAGAAAAAGTTTCCTCTGAATAGTTTTCATCTTGTCTAGACAGGCCTGATTAAAAGAGATGGGGAAAGATTCTTATGGTTCAATAGTGAATAATTGTTATCATGACTAATTGAGACTGTCACAATTGTAAAGGTAGAAATTTTGTAACAATAACGGGGGAGTAGTTAATCTTACAGTCCAGAAACAAAGAACCCTAGGACCATCAAAGGACTAGAGTACAAGCGGAATGCAAGACCTTATCCAGAGAAGAAGTGATGCTAGAGACAGAGGCAGAGATGGGGACATGGAAACGGGGAGCAGCTGAGGACTAAGAGATGGCGGCCATGAGGCAGACTTGCAGAATGTGCTCTTTGGTTGTATAAACTATTATATGTGCCTGAGTGTTTTAAAAAAAAGACCTACAGTGAATAGAGAGAAATACTATTAACTGATGTTATGTGGAGGGGATTGTAATCATTGTAATGAAACAAGGTGTATGATTTGTTGAATGTAAAACTGATGATCTGCCCTGTAAACTTTCACTCAATCCACAATAAAAACTTTAAAAATAAAATTAAATTTTTAAAAAAGTCTATGCTAGTTAACTTCAGCAAAAAAGAAGACACCTAATACACAAAATACACAAAAATGATGAAACAGACTAGGGAAACAAGCTGGAACTAAAAAAGGTGAAGAAGCCAGAAAAGCATGCTACAGAAGAATTTGGTTTGCAAGCCTCTGCTGGCACAAATCCATCCACTGGCAGGAGATATCAGAACTGCCACAATCATTATAGGAATGAATTCTAAACTGTGCCCATTTTTGGTATCACTTTTTCCAGATAGAAAGTCTCATGTAGAAATTTCCAACTGGCTAAGACAAGATCATACGACCAAAGCCTACAGAATTCTGCCCCACTTTGAGTTCCATAGCGGGAGGGAGTCCTAAAGCACTCTGAAGTACTTACATATCATGAATCCCCAATAAATATAGTATATTATTCTCATAAAAGTAATTTAAGTAATGAAGTGGCAAACACCTATATTGATTGATAGTATCAGCATTACTGGAAACAAACACAAGAAAGATTCCCAAAATTATGCACGGTGTTGTTGTGAAGTGCCATCGAGCCAGTTCTGACCCATAGAAAACCTGTATAGGGTTTCCAAGAAGCAGCTGGTGAGCTTGAATCGCCAACCTTGCAGTTCAAACGACTTTGCAGTCTGGGGCATTAACTTACAGCGCCACACCAGGCAAAATCATGCATATCAGTGGTTAAATACAGGTGAAAACTGATTTCTCCGAATCAATCTTTCAGCTCTAATTCTAGCAGAAAAAAAAACCTTTAAAAATAAACTCCAAACACAAGCCCAATGCCGTCATGTCTATCCCAACTCATAGAGACACTGTCAAACATAATTTAAGTCAAGTGGGCTTAACAAGGCAATAACAATGAATCTATGAAGCAATCAGAGCTGAACTTAGGGGCAGATCATGACAGGTCATAAGCAAGTTATTTCCTCTCTAATATAAGCTGTAATTGGACAAGTACAGTTATTCAATTAAGTAGGTACAACATTCATCTGGCTAGTCCCCATCATAGCTGTTGGAAGTTAACCATCCAACCTTCTTTTGCAAGTTGACAAAATAATGTGTTAGCTCACACTTTGATCAAAAGATTCCCATCCAGACTGTGGATCAACATCATGAAAATGGCAATACTACCCAAAGCAATTTACACATATAATGCAATCCCAATCCAGAATCCAGTGACATTTTTCAAAGAGACGGAAAAGACAATTACAAACTTTATATGGAAAAGGAAGGAAATCCAGGATAAGCAAAGAATTTCTCAAGAAGACGAACAAGGTTGGAAGCCTCTCACTCCCCGATTTCAAAATCTACTATATGGCTACGGTGGTCAAAACAGCCTAGTACTGGTACAATGAAAGATACATTGATCAATGAAACAGAATAGAGAATACAAAAATTAACACATTCACATACAGCCAACTGATTTTCGACAAAGTACCTAAATATATCACATGTGGAGGGGATAGTCTCTTCAACAGATGGTGCTGGCAGAACTGGAAAGCGATATGCAAAAGTTTGAAACAAGACCTTTACCTAACACCTTATTAAAAAACCATCTCAACATGGATTAAAGACCTAAATGTGAATTCCAAAATTATAAAGGTCATCAATGAAATAATAGGGACAAATCTGAGGGCTGTAATACAAGGAACACAAAGACTACCAAACATTTTGAGAAGTACACAAACAGAAGTAGACAAAATGCATGATTGGGACATACTAAAAACAAAAAACTATGTGCATCAAAAGACTTCACCAAAAGAGTAAAAAGGAAACCCACAGAATGGGAAAAATCTTTTGCAATGACACATCAGACAAGGACTCATGCATAAAATATATAGGAAACTACAACACCTCTACAAAAAAAAGACAAATAACCCAATTAAAAAATGGGCACAGGACATGAACTTCATCAAAGAAGAAATCCAGGCAGCCAACAAACATATGAAGAATTGTTCATGATCACTAGCCATTGTTGTTGTTGTGTTGTTGTGTTGTGCTGTAGAATCAGTTCTGACTCATAGCGACCCTGTAGAGGGAGGGTTTCCAAGGCTGTAAATCTTTACGGAGCAGAAAGCCTCATCTTTCTCCTGCCAAACAGCTGGCAGTTTCGAACTGCTGAACGTGAGGTTTGCAGCCCCCATTAGTAACCACTACACTACCAGAACACTAGCCATTGGTTGGTTGGTTATGTGCCGTGGAGTCGGTTCTGACTCACAGTGACCCTGTAAAGGGTTTCCGAGGTTGTAAATCTTTACGGGAGCAGAAAGCCTCATCTTTCTCCCGTGGAACAGCTGGTAGTTTCGAACTGTTGACCTTGCGGTTTACAGCTCGATTCGTAACCACTATGCTACCAGAGCACTAGCCATTAGAGAGATGACATATCTCACACCAGCAATAACAGCACAGATCAAAAAAGTAGAGGTTAATAAATGCGGAGAGACTGGGGCCCTCCTACATTGTTGGCAGAATTGCAAAGTGGTCCAATCTTTCGGGAAAGCAATATGGCACTTCCTCAGAAGGTTGGAAATAGAAATACCTTATGATCCAGCAATTCCTCTACTTGGTATTTAGCCACAAGAAATACAAGCCATAACACGAGTAGATATATGCACACCAATGTTCATAGCAACACTATTTACAATAGCAAACAGATGGAGACTGCCTAAGTGCACATCAATTGAAAAATGGATAAATAAACTGTGATACATACACACAATGGAATACTATGCTACCTTGAAGAACAACAAGGAAGCTGCAAGCCACTGCATAACATGGATAAATCTTGAGGACATTATGCTGAGCGAAATTAGTTAGTCACAAAAGGAGAAATTCTGTATAGGACCATTATTGTAAAAGACTAAGAGAAAAAGAACCCACCCTAAAAGGGGGAAAATTTTTTATATATATATATATTTGCTGATCACCAGTATGTATGGGATGAGAGGAGGGGAGGGAGGGGAGGGGAAGATAGAGCACAGGGTAGGGAATAAGCACAGGATAGCTTGGCTGCTGTGGTGGGGGGTGCGGGGAGCATACACAAGAAAGGGAGGGGAATGGAAGAACAAGACTGATAGGAGAACAGTTAAGCAGATTTGCATGGGCTAAGTGGGACAGAGGTAAATGATGAGGCATGCGCAACCTTGGAACAACAGGGCTCCGGGATACATGGATTGAGTCATGTTTTGAAAGGGTAAAAGAGGGGAATAATGTTAAGATGCCTGGCTGTCTTTTGAATCTTGGTTTCCCTTGCCTACTATTGCAAAATAGACACTAGAGGTAGGGAGAAAGAATAGTCAGAAACATCACTACAGAAAGCTTGTAAGACTGTCTTCAGCCTACAACTGATTGGAATACCTTCAGGGGGTTAGAAGTTGCCCAGTAAAAAAGGCTTCCTGGGGAGCCTTTACATGCACAAGACCATAGGTGGAATGCAGAACACCATCCAGAATCATCTGAGGTAGGAAATTTCCACTGATAATGATGAGTAGACCAGCCTGGAGTGGCCAGAAGAACAGAAGATACTTCATGAAAGACTGGCAGGAAAACTCTGAAATAACAGCAGTCTGATTGATTGATTACTACAAGAACAAGTAAGGTGTTCACCTGGGAGCCATCATGGCAAGTGGTCAGGACCCCTCAGAGCAAACTCCCTTCCAAGACTGAGACTCAAGGGGAATACATGAGCAGGCAGGTGGTCTGGCTGGTAACCATGTTGATCACCGATACGAGAAAGAGGGGGAAAAACAACAATAAAGTTGCGAGCTAAGCCCGGCCACATTCGATAGACTTCTGTGAACCTGGGCGGAGACCTGAATGGTCAGCAATTATGGCAAGATCCGGGGACTCCTGGGCCCAAAGCCAGTGACATGGCTACAAACGACTAGAGCAGAGAGTGAAGCATACAGCTGATATGAAGTAAGGGGAGATGCAGAAGAACACCCATACTTGCAGATAGTACCCACTTGACCTGGCTTCCATGGCTGGATGATCAGAACTTGACTAGAAGGGGAGAAGAGTAATCTGCTACAATTTCAATTTGATGAACTTTACCTATACTTATGAATGTAGTAGCTCAAAAAAGGGAACAAATCTTTACAGCGAGCATCACTCTCACCCCCTCGGTACACAGGGCTAAAGGGATGGGCAACTTAGACACTGGCTACCCAAAATGGGGGCCTATAAAGTCAAGAAGTGACTGGCTTACAGGCTTTCAAGAAGGAGCCTAGTTACAGATGGGGCGGGGGAAGGCAGAATCTCCACTGAATGATTCCCAATCTGTTGGGACAGGGCTGGTGAAAGGAAATGGGGATAAGACTCTTGTGGTACAATAGTGAATAATTGCCATCAGGACTGACTGTGAGGGTGGGACATATAGAGGTAGACGTTTTTTGACAAAAGGAGAGGAAAAATTGATTTTGCAGCCCAGAAGCAGAGGTCCTTGGGACCATCAAGTGAGAAGAGCGGAGAGCAGGACCCTACCCAGAGAGGCAGAGACACCAGGGATGGAGACAGAGAGGATGATGTGGACAGATGGAGAAGCTGGGTACACTCGACTCAGGGAGGTAGCGGGGCTGACGTTCGGCGGTGGGCCTATGGGGTGTACCCTTTGGTTATTTGATGATGCATGAGGGGATTGTAATCATTGCAATGAAACAAAATACGATAGGATGAATGTAAAACTGATATTCTTCCATATAAACCTCACAATAAAAACATAAAAAAAAGGATAAAATTTAATTACTACAATATGCTTTTTGAATTTAGTTAAATACAAACTACATTCATTTCTACATTTCTGTTGTGTGTATGAATGCTAGGAATATATTTACATATAAATGTTCATACATGAAGTAATTAGGAGATCATTTAATCTACTTTGTAATGGTAACCAAAATTTTGTCATTATTCTTTGCCATATCATATGTAGATACGTTATTAGGGACCCTTTTTTTTTTACAACAATAAAGTAGCTGTGCAAATAATATAAAGGTTACTTTGGCATATAACTAACACTATCAATCTATGAAATATGGTAGCTATCACTGTACATATGTATCATTCAATTGTATTTAAATGTGTACACTATTTCTGTATATACAGAGCTCTGGTAGCATAGTGGTTACAAATCGGGCTGCAAACCTTAAGGTCAGCAGTTCGAAACTACCAGCTGTTCCACTGGCGAAAGATGAGGCTTTCTACTCCCGTAAAGATTTACAGCCTCGGAAACCCTGTACAGGGTCACTATGAGTTGGAACTGACTCCATGGTCATAACAACAACAACATTCTGTATATAAATGAGAATTCTACAAAACAAATTACCACTGTCACTGTCATATGCTGTTCTCTATATATATTCATGAACTTATCCTATTTTTCATCTATACTTATACCTTCAAATAGTTCCCATATGTAAAGGTTTTGTTACATTTTTACCTACTAGAGCATTATTGCTGTTTTTGTTAAGTGCCGTTGAGTAGGTTCTGACTCATAGCGACCCAGTACAGGAGCAGCTGAGCATTAAGAACCAAGAAATAGCTAAGGGTCTCATATTTAAGTATGTAACAGAAAACAAAATTTGTGTGGTATTTTTGTATACATCTACTCTTATACTGTTTTAAAGTATACCTTTTATAAAAGAAACAAATCATTTGCATAATATATAATTTTTCACTTTGAGACATACACTGAATGGTACTCATTAAATATGTAATTTGATGAGTTCAAGATGTCATAAGAAATACTCAACTTTCTAATAAAAAGTTTGAAATGATAACATTTGAAGTGTTCTTAAAAGCAAAAGGCAGAGGGCAATAAGAAGAAACTTTATATACTGTGTAGCTATTATGCACTAGTAGCTACACTGGAGAAACTAATAGTTTTAGAGCTACTTAAACAATTCACACTACAGGGTACGAAGCTCTGATAAGGTCAAGGCCACAACTGATCTATTGAGCTAGGGAAGGTTAAAACTGATCTTCATTTATTCAGTCATTTCTTCAACAAATATTATTGGGTTCCTTAAAATAAGTGTTAGACCCTATGACAAATGCGATCTCTACTCCCAAGAAGCTAGCTAAGTAACATAAAAGAACATGCAAAGAAAATATCAAACAAATTATTACCATATTGTAGGCCCCAGTTAGGTCACAGAAAACCACCCTGAGGAACTTAATTTGAGTTTGCAAAGGAGGAAAGTGTTTTCCAGGTACAAAATATGTTATTAGTGCCGTCGAGTTTGTTACAACTTATACCCTGTATACGGTTTCCAAGGAGGAGTTGGTTGTGTTTGAACCTCCAACCTTGTGGTTAGCAGTCCAGTGTTTATTTGACACCACCACATACAGAAAACTAAAGCATACAACTTGTAAAATCCCAGAGAAGTATAAAAAAACAAAGTACACTTGATGAAATGAAGGAAGCTTCTTTGGCTAGACTACAGAAAGGAAGAGTAGAATGGTAAGCATACAAAAGTATGGATATGAAACCCTATCATAAAATAATAGGAAAACTGTTAAAGGTTTCAAAGGAGGGAGTCAAACAGTCAAATTTACATCAGCAGCTTTGGCTCATTGGTGGCAGCAGAAGCTGTTTTGGAGTGGGCTAAACCACTGCTCACTGCTATGCAGTGATTCCTACTCAGTGACCCTACAGAACAGAGTAGAACTGTTTTTCAAAACTGTAAATCTTTATGGGAACAAACAGCCTTGTCTTTCTCCCTTGGTGTAGCTGGTGGGTCCCAAACCTTTGGCCTGTGGTGGTGGTTGTTGTTGTGAAGTGCCGTCGAGTCAGTTTCTACCCATAGCGACCCTATATAGAGTTGGTTTCCGAGGAGCAGCTGGTGAGCTTGAACCATGGACCTTGAAGTTCAAACGGCTTTGCAGTCTGGTGCATTAACCCACAGTGCCACACCAGGACTCCAGCCCAAAATGTAACCCACTATGCCACCAGAGCTCTGGTAGCGTAGTGGTTACAAATCGGGCTGCGAGCCACAAGGTCAGCAGTTCGAAACTACCAGCTGTTCTGCGGGAGAAAGATGAGGCTTTCTGTTCCCGTAAAGATTACAGTCTCGGAAACCCTGTACAGGGTCGCTATGAGTCGGAACTGACTCCAGGGCACATAACAACAACAATGCCACCAGAACTCCTTCGAGTGGGATGTTGTTATTGTTAAGTGCCATTGAGTTGATTATGATTCCTAGGGATTTTGAGTAGTGGCTGGTGGCTTTGAACCACACACCTTGAGGCTCAAACTAGACTTTGAAATTAGTAACTTGTTTTAAAAGTTTGGCTGAGAAAGTAAGAGAAAGGGTTGTAGATTAAATACAGCAGATGTATTTGTTTATTACTTTCATCTGATGTGTTTTTAAAGCTAAGATTCATTTGAGCATGTTAATGGTAAAATGGCAACAGAGAGAACAAAGTTGAAGACAGTGAAGATAGTTTATTCAGATAACTGAAAGGAGTATACTATACCACAGGACTCATGAATTTACAGACAATAAATCAGTCCAGTTTTCATTGGCTAATTTTCATTTTTCTTCCTAGTCTGTCTTAGTCTGGAAGCTATATAGAAGTCTGTCTACTCTGGGTGACCTCCTATAGCATAGCTTCCAGTATTACAGCAACAACCAAGCCACCACATAGTCCCACTGAAAAGTAGAGTATTACCTGAGACTAAAACTTGCTTACTTTGGATGCATCACCAGGAAGAACTGATTGCTGGAGAAGTCTGATAAAGTGGAGGGCCAGCAAAAGCAAGGGAACCCTCAAGAGATGGGCTGACACATGGCTTCAGGGATAAACTCAAACATATCAATGATCATGAAGATGGTGCAGGGCCATACAATGTTTTGTTCTGTTATACACAGGGTTGTCAGGAGTTGGAGACGACTCAATGGCAACTAACAAAACAACAGCGAACTCAGTCACATAATTGCTCCAACAAAGCTTGATATGTCTACGTGAAATCAGAGAGATTCATCCAGGGACAGTGTTCTTACTGGTGAATCCAGAAAAAAACTACTTAAGAAAGAACTTCAAGAAAAAAGTACTTTAACTGATCAATCACAAGTCCAAGATAAATAAAGAAGAAAATAAAAACAGTAAGGGCAAAATACAAAGATCTCAATAGAAAACCGAAAGAAGGCAACATGGCAAGATGTCTTATTTGTTTCAAAGTTTGAAAATTTCTGATCCCTAAAAATGTGGCTCTACATCGATCAATGCTAGAAACTAAGGGCATCAAGCAACTTTCTACTACGAGTGCCCTCTTTGTATATCATCCTTATTCTTTTGCAATGCTTTGTTCTCTGGAATTCTCCCCACCCAATCACACAAACTTTAAAAGGCCAAGAAAATCAGGGTGGAACATGAGAGAAAAGGAAGTCAAGGAATAGATTGTTTGAGTTTGCTTTTAATCTAGGCAGTAGTTTTCCAAGCTATTTTATAATATGCAGACAATTTTGTTTAATCAGTATATTGCATGGAAACACAAAAGGTAAAACAGACCTATGGGGTAGCTGCTCTGCAGAAGGTAGACATTGGACGATTGTTGCATTCCTCTTATTTATCCTCCTCCCTCTTTCCTACACCCACAGGTCTAGCTGCAACCTAGGATCTCAGAGCACAAATGAACCTTTTGTTCAAAGTGACCAAAAAATACAAAGGCATGCTTTTTTAAAGCATGTATCCTAATGGATCACTTACTTTGAGACAACATAAAGATCTATAGGCACAAAGATCGATCTGCTAAAGTTCTAGCAAATAATGAAGAAACCCGTTAACCAATAGCACCTACAACAACAACATACTTATCAGAAGGATCTCTTCGGAGAAAAATGTGTATGTGCCCAAAGTTTCATTGACATTTTGTTTAGGCAACTTTCAAGTTTTTTGTCAATAAGTCATTATCTTCATTTTGAAAAATAGGAAGTCAAGTCCCAGAAAGAGAAATTAACTTGAATAGTCACAAAGTTGATTAAGTAAAGGGGCCATGATCTAACCCATCTGATCTCAAAGTTCCTAAACGATTTCATCATGTTGTTATTAAGTGCTGTCAAGTCAGTTCCAGCCCATAACGATCCTGTATAGGGTTTCCAAGGAACATCTGGCGAGCTTGAACCACCAACCTTGTGACTTAAACTGACTTTGCAGCCCAGTGCATTAACCCACAGCGCCATGCCTTCAAATTCATGAATTTGTTCCTCTATTACAATTTATGTATAAAATTCTCTGGCTAAAAGCTCACAGAATTTTTTTTTTCACATATAACATTAAAAGCAGATCAGTCCTTGAGAATGATCATAAAGCCATTCTACAGCAATAGTGTTATAGCATAACA
Source organism: Chrysochloris asiatica (assembly GCF_000296735.1). Lineage (NCBI taxonomy): Eukaryota > Metazoa > Chordata > Mammalia > Afrosoricida > Chrysochloridae > Chrysochloris > Chrysochloris asiatica. Next base: position 4,434,550 of record NW_006408661.1, read on the forward strand.
TAGTCATGCTAACAGATCTCTGCTGGATCTGTTTTCTTTTGGTAAATAATAACTCTCCCCACTGCTGTTGTAGTAAAAAGTTGATGCTACTACTGCGCACATAGACTTCACTTGTTTGCACCTCACTAGCTTTCTCTGCAACAAACCCAGAAGGGCTGAAATTGAGAAATTCACCGAATCAAAGCTGAAGGCAGAAACACAAGAGAAAAATCCACTGGCCACTGCTTTCAAAAGAAAGATTGAACAGAAGAAGCAAGTAGGTGAATCATAATGAGCTGCCACTGTCAATATGCACTGTACATTCTACAAGCATTGTCTATTATTTTCCATCTTTTAGTTGTTAAACTTTATAAGATATGTAAATTTGGTTGGATTAAATTTAACTTTGCTACCCCTATTCATATCAAAGATTCTATCTATAACTACTAACAACAAAGACAGCGACTGCCACTCCCATCAGCTTGTCTGACTGGCAGGTTCCGACTACACAGCATTTCAAAGGAAAGTCTGGTGGGTTTGAACCACCGACCTTGCAGTTAGCAGTCTAGTGCATACCCTATGGTGCCACATATGTAGAGTCAAAGCAAATCTTCTCCAAGGTATCTAGAAGCATAAAATGCAGTTCAACTGGAGCAACATTTTTTTAAAAAATTCTAATCATTTTAATTATTGGAACACACAGTTGAAAATTATGCAAAGAAGTTTCAAAACCTGGAAGGGGAGGGGAAGTTGATGCTGCTTCGTTAGACTTGTTACTTATTATACTTTTATTCTATACCCATAACACTGAGGAAGTTCTACCCTAGAAGTACTGGTATGGTGCTGTAGGATGAGAACTGGACTGCTAACTGGAAGGTAGGCAGTTCAAACCCACCAGAAACTTTATACAGGTTGTTATGAATCAGAAGCAACTCAACAACCACCACCACCACCATCAGCAGCCCCACCCTAGAAGTCAGTGTTTGTTAATCAGTATTATTAACCCAGAAAGGTTGGCTTGCAGCAAAAAATGGCAACCACAAAAATTTGTTTATACAGAAGCAACAGAAAGTCAAGCAAACTAATATTTGAGAAAATAATTACTGAATAACAAGATCATGAGAAACAGGAATCCAAGTAAATTTAAATTATGCTACGGCAAAGTTGATTTTCAAGAGCTTCAAAAAAACAACATACAGATTAGATACATAATTAAGAAAATGAAAAGGAAGGTTGGATACATAATTAGGGAGTGAACACAAAGGAGACAGGAATTCAGACCAGCTCATTCCAGTTTGCCCCCCTACTGAGAATATGCATCTCCACTCAGATATAAGAGTCTTGGAGTCCTAGTGTGGTGCTTTAGGTTAAGAGCTGAACTTCTAACCACAAAGTTGGTGGTTCACCACCACCCCCCGCCCATTCGTTCCTACGAAACCTCACACAGGGTCACTATGAGTTAGATCCAACTTGACAACACTTAACTACAACAACATACTGACTCTTATGTACACCAGATTGTGCTTATATACACACCAAGTGATTCTTAAAACCTCCCAGGTGATTCTTATATGCATAATCTACTGTAAAAATGCAGATTTTTATTAGGTGTATCTAGGGTGGGACCAGTCACTAGAGACGGATATCTTGTTTGGTAAGGTGGAGGGTCAGAGAAAAAGAGGAAGACCCCAACCAGATGGATTGGCCAAGTGGCAGCATCGATGGACTCAATCAAGTGTGGCAACAGTAGTGAGGTTGGCCCAGGATTGGGCAGTGTTTCGTTCTGTTGTGCATAAGGTTGCCATGGGTTGGTACTGACTCGATGGCACCTAACAACACATCTAGGGTGGAAAGGCATCAAAAACCTAATGGCTCACAACACAACAGTGGCTGTTGCCCATGTTGTTGGGGGTCTTCTTCTTTTTCACTGACCCTCCACGTTACCCAGCTATATGTTCTTTTCCAGGGACTGTTCCCTCCTGATAATATGTACAAAATATGGGAGGATGATTCTGGATATCCTGGTTTCTAAAGAGCATTATGGCTGTACTTCTTCCAACACAGATTTGTTTGTTCTTTTAGCAGTCCATGGTACTTTTTATATTCTTCACCAACACCATAACTCATATGCATCAATTCTTTTATGGTCTTCTTTATTCATTGCTCAAAACTTTCAAATGCATATGAGGTTCTTGAAAATACTTGGGTCAGGTGCACTTTAGTCCTCATACTGACATCTTTGCTCTTGAACACTTTAAAAAAAGTCTTGGATAGCAGATTTGCATAACGTAGTATGTTGTTTGATTTCTTGACTGCTACTCCAAACAAAATGAAGTCTATGACAACTTGAATCTTTTCTCCATTTATCTGGATGTTATTTATTGCTCCAGTGGTGAGGATTTTTGTTTTCTTTTCATTAATGTGCAACCCATACCAAAGGCTATGGTCTTTGATCTTTATCTGTAAGTATTTTAAGTCCTCTTCACTTTCAGCAAGCAAGGTTGTATCATTTGCATATCGCATGTTGTTAATAAGTCTTCCTTTAATCCTGATGCATATTTTTCTTCCTGTAATCTAGCTTCTTGGATAATTTGTTCAGCATACAGATTTAATAAGTATGGTGAAAGAATGCAACCCTGGCACACACCTTCCTAATTTTAAACCATTCAGTGTTCCCTTGTTCTGTTCGAACTGCCTCTTGTTCTATGTACAGGTTCCTCATGAGCACAATTAAGTTTTCTGGAACACTCATTCTCCACAATGTTGTCCATAGTATGTCAGGATGCACACAAATGAAAGCTTTTAATATTCAGTAAAGCACAGGTAAACATCTTTCTGGTAGTCTCTGCTTTCTGGCATACCTTTCAGTGGAAAATATTTGTGCTCTGCTTCTCTGACAGGTTTCTGCCTTATAAGTTTCTGTCTTAAATAGGTTCTGGTTTTCATGGGTGTAATAGTAAGGGTTCTGGATCATCTTGACTAGTCCAGGATTTCCAGTGGTTTACAAGTTGAGATATGCTTACTATATGGTGATATAATATTAATACATAGCTAATCTATGATGATTGGCTATGAGCAGCCAATCAACGAAAAGGATATTTCCTTGGGGATGTGGCCTGTTCCTAATATAACGGATACATGGAAAAGGCTCTCTCTCTCTTCTGCTAGGGACATGGGACTCTGCAATTGTAAGACATTTCCTTGATAATAAAGTTCTCTCTATATACATACATATATACATGTATGGGGTCCTTGTGTGGCGCTATGGGTTAATGCGGCAGACTGCAAAGATGTTTGAACTGTAAAGTTGGGAGTTCAACCTTACCAGCTGCTCCTCATAAACCCTATATACAGGGTCACTATGGGTGAGAACCAACTCAACAGCACTAACAACAACATATACATATATATGGTGGTGGTTATGTGCCATGGAGTTGGTTCCAACTCATAGCAACCCTGCATAGAGTTTCCGAGGCTGTAAATCTTTACGGGAGTAGAAAGCCTCATCTTTCTCTAGTGGAACTGCTGGTAATTTCAAACTGCTGACCATGAGGTTCGCAGACCAACTTGTAACCACTATGTATATATATGGCAATTATGTGCCTTGGAGTTGGTTCCGATTCATAGCAACCCTGTATCGGGTTTCTGAGGCTGTAAATCTTTACAACCCGATTCATAACTACTACACTACCTTATATATATATATATATATATGTATATATACATATGTATATACACATATGTATATGCACCATCTTCGTGATTCTTGTCATGCTTGAGAGCACTGTTGCAGTCACTGTGTTATTTCTTTCTGTTGGAGGTCTTCTCTTTTTCAATGACCCTCTAACTTTACAAATCGTGGTGTCCTTTCCAAGGAACTGGTCCTTCCTGATAACATGACCAAAGTATTTGAGATGAAGTTTCACCATCCTTTCTTCTAAGGAGCATTCTGGCTATATTTCTTCCAACACATATTTGTTTGCTCTTCTGGCAGTTCATAGTACTTTTACTATTCTTCGCCAACACCACATTTCAAATGCATCAATTCTTCTCTTGTCTTTTTTATTTGCAGTTCAGCTTTCTCATGCACATGTTGTTGTTCTTAAATACAAACTCATAGTTACCTGTATAGCATTTCCAAGGAATGGCTGGTGACCTTGTACTTAGCAGTCCAGTGCTTATCCTATACCATCATTCCAGGACTCCTCTCAAATGCATATGAAGCAACTGAAAATACCATGGCTTAAATTAAGCACAGTTTAGTCCTAAAAGCGACATCTTTGCTCTTTAATACTTCAAAGTGGTCCCATGCAGCACATTTGCCCAATGTAATACATCTTTGATTCCTTGACTGCTGTTTCCATGAGCAATGATTGTGTATCCAAGTAAAATACTATCCCTGACAATTTCAAACTTGATATCTGTGACAACTTCAAACTTTTCTGTTTATCATGTTATTTGTTGCTCCAGATATGAAGAGTTTTGTTTCATTAACATTGAGTTGTAATTCATACAGGTGGCTTACATATGAGTTTAGATGTGAGAATTCATAAAATGCTGAGACTTTGCCTAGAGACTTGCTCATCTAGAATTGCAATTATTCTGGGGGAAATTGACAATGCTTGGCTATTTAGGTCCTTAAAGTTGGAATTATGAAATTTAGGTTCAAGTCCTTAAACTTTTCAAACAAAAGTAAAATAATACTGAGCATTTCGATAAAAATAATTTGCCCTTGTAACATACGTTGTAGTTTAAAACATAGATTCGTTTAAAGAACCATGACCAGTAACAGCTTTCTGGAGCAATTAATATACTTCCATTTTAAAAAGAAATACTGAAGTCCAGAAATTCAGAAGTGCCAGAGATAAAGACTGAACCTACAGAAATGTTTGCATGTGCTGCCTCTTCCAGTCCAAACTTTTAAGTCTTTGTTTTTGTTAAATGCCGTCGAGTTGGTTCCAGCCCATAGCCACCATGTATAGGGTTTCCAAGAAACGACTGGTGAGCTTGAACCTCTGGCCTTGCAGTTCACACCTACTTTGCAGTCTAGAACATTAATCCACAGTGCCACACCAGGATGCCTGTGTCTTAGCAGGAGATTTATTCTAGTCCCAAAACTTCAGAACAGATTCCAAGATTCTGACTGCTTTACAGTGCTGCATCTATGTTTATTCACTTTGTCAAGAACATATAATATAGCTTATGTGGCTGTATGTAAAACATTACATTTGATTTGTATAGTTCAACTCTCTGAGAAAAATACACCTCCCCCCCGCCCCCCACAAAGAATCAGAAAATTGAAAGTTAATAATTGGTGAAAACAAAGATTCAAAATCTGTTTTTACTGCTTCATCTATTACTGTAAGTAATAAACGTACCTTGGTATTTCCTTGAAATAAAGATATATCTGGTCATTTATAAACCACAATAGTTTTTATAAGTGTCGAAAGCTTAGACAAGTATTACTTAGCTTAACATCTGTATTTTATTAGCAGTAACAGCAAGAAGATTTGACAACACAGATAGGATTTACTCTATATTGATGAAAAGACCATCATGATCTAGCCAAAGCTTTGTGCAAACAATTTCAATTGTTGCTACTATATGCCATTAGGTCAATTCTGACTACTCACACTTATTTGAAGGTTGCTGTTGTTGTTAAGTGCTGTAGAGTCTGTTCTAACTCACAGCGACCCTGTACAGAGTTTCCAAGAAGCAGGTGGTGAGTTTAGACCTTGTGGTTCAAACCAACCCTGCAGTCTAGTACTTTCTCCCACCATGCTATAGGGGAGATGTTAACTAGTAATACAACATAAATAAACATTAATCCAGTTTACTTCACTAGTTAGGGAAAATAGTTATAGCAAGTATGAGCATCCTTTTGTAGCTAACTTTAGTGAGGAAAGGAAATAAACTGTTTACTCATATGACAAGACAATAAAAAACATGCACATAAATTTCACTCAAATGGAAACTGGATGGAGTTTTTTCCACATTACTTATTTTTTTAAAATAAAAATAGATATGCCACTAATTTTATTAAAAATCAAAGAAAATTTTCTAAACAAAAAATAGTTGCAAATCATAATTTGATTTTTTACTGTAATAAGAGTAACCTCTTAATAAGGATGTAGATAAAGCCATAAAAATGAATCCAACCATAAAAACTATAAACTATTCACAAAATATTAAAGATATTTTCTATTGTTCACTTTTCAACTTTTTAAAAAATTATAAGATCTTTTCAAAGAAAAGTAAACTTTCACATAAATTTTAGGAGGATACTTTAAAAGTATCTAAGCAAATCTACATAGTTTAAGTACTAAAACATGTTTTATCATTTGATCTTAAAAGTATTTCATATAAGTCCTAGAATATTTTTAAATCGTTCACTAATTTTTTAAACTCATTATTTTTAAACGTAATATTCTTCTCTTCTTATTAAAGGTTCTAAAAAGTGGTACAGAACTCTAAGAGTCTCAGAGGAGTTTCTAGGAATTTGATGGAAATTTGAAAAGAGGAAGTTACAAACACTACTTGGATCCTGGACTCTCATTTACCCAATAAGAGTTGCTCTATTTTTGTCATACATGTTGGTAAGTCAAAAAGAATTGTTACAAAATCACATTGCTCTGTTGCTAAGTTTCGCTGAGTTCATTCCAACTCATAGTGACCCAGTTAAGGGTTTCTAAGAAGTGACTGGAGAGTTTGAATTGCCATAGAAATTTTTATTAAACAAAATATATAAAAATGTGAAGTTATTGTTTTTCCACAGATCCTCCATATGGTGGTGGTGTGCCATCAAGTTGGTCCCAACTTCCAGAGACCCTGTATAGGGTTTGTTGTTGTCAGGTGCTATCAAGTCAGAACCGACTCATAGCGACC
>NW_006408661.1:4442293-4457188 GCF_000296735.1 Chrysochloris asiatica
CTTGCCCTTGTACATAAATTACTTGGTGGTGGTGGTTATGCACCATGGAGTCAGTTCTGATTTATATTTTGGGTCTCATGGACTTGTTTCAATGGTCTTCAGCCTAAACTTGCATATGTGCAACTGATGGTAGTTTCCACATCTAGTACCTGCCATTGTTTTGGCTGATAATATTGAGCTTTTCCATTATCTCTAGAGATATGTAGTTGTTGTTAAGAGCCGTTGAGTCGGTTCCGACCCAAAGCGACCCTGTACAGGGTTTCCGAGGCTGTAAATCTTCACAGGAGCAGAAAGCCTTATCTTTCTCCCAAGGAGCGGCTAGTAGTTTCAAACTGCTGACCTGAAGGTTCACAGCCCGATTTGGAACCACTATGCTACCAGAGCTCCTTAGAGAGATGTAGCGATGCAGTCAGTTTTATTCCTGTGCATTCCATCTGGTGAAGTCCATATGTATAGTCACCCTTTATGTTGTTGAAAAAATGTTATTTTCTAAGTCATAAATCCTAGACCATGCTATCTCTAGGATCATTTCTATGACCAAGGCCAGAATTTCCATAATGACCCTTCCTCTTTGTTTTCAACTTTTGCATTCCAATCACCAATAATTATCAATGTAGCTTGATTGCATGTTTGAACAATTCAACACTAAATCAATTTGATTGTTGTTGTTAAGTACAGTCGAGTCGATTCCAACCCATAGCGACCCTGTATAGGGTTTCCAAGGAGCAGCTGGTGAGCTTGAACCACCGACCTTGCAGTTCAAACGGTTTTGCAATCTGGCACATTAACCCACAGCGCCACACCAATAAGTTGATAGAACTCTTCAGTTTCATCATTATTGGCTTCAGTTGTTGTTGTTAAGTAAGGTGGAGTCGGTTCTGACTCATAGTGACCCTGCACAGTTTCTGAGGCTGTAAATCTTTAGGGGAGCAGAACGCCTCATCTTTCTCCCGCGGAACTGCTGGTAGTTTTGAACTGCTGACCTTGTGGTTGGCAGCGGGACTCGTAACCACTACACTACCAGAGCTCCTTATTGGCTTCAGTAGTTAGTACATAAATTTGAATAGTAGTGGTTATTAACTAATTTTTCTTGTAGTCATATGGATAGTTCCCTATCACAGACAGGACTGTACTTCTAGTTGGATCTTCTTTATGACAAAGAATGCAACGCCAATCTCCTTGAACAGAAATCACCTGATTGTCAGATTCAAAATGGCAATACCCCAGTCCATTTCAGCTCACTAACACACAGGATATGGATCTTTATGTATTCCATTTCATTTTTGACAACTTAAAATTTTCTTAGATTCATATGTAATATAGTATGGATTCCAATTATTAATGGATGTTTGTAGCTTTTCTTTTCATTTTAGTTGTGCCACATCAAGAAATAAAGATCCCCAAAGCTTAAATCAATTCATGTCGTTAAAGTCAACTATACTTTGAAGAGGCAGCTCTTCCTCAGTCATATTTTGTGTGCTGTCCAGAATGAGGAGCATATCTTCTAGCACTATATCTGACAATACTTATAAGGTTTTCAGTAGCTTACCATTCAGAAATGGCCTGACTCTTTCTTCCTAGTCTGTCTTAATCTGGAAGCTCCAATGAAATTGTCCACTATGGATAACCCTGGTGTTGTTGTTGTTAAGTCCTGTCATATCAGTTTCAACTCATAGTGAACCTATGTAGATGTTCAACGAGTAGGGTTTGAACCACTGACCTTGTGGTCATCAGTGCAGCCCGATTCATAACCATTATGCTATTCTCAATTAGCTAATGTTAATTATGGGGAATGACAGATTTACTAAATCCACCCAGGTAGATTAGGGTTTAATCAGTCTTTACTCCCAACACATGTATGTTTTTCTTATAGGAAATATATTTACAGAAAAATTACTGAGTTAAGTCACAACATAGCCTAAAATTTTAGTAGCAGGAGTCCTGGTGTGATGCTAAGGATTAATGCTTTAGACTGCAAAGTCGGTTTGAATATCAAGGTCTGTGTAAAAAAAAGTCACCAGCTGCTCCTTAGAAATCCTACTGCTGTTGATAGGTGCCATTGAGTAGGTACCGACTCATAGCAACCTTATGCACAACAGAACGAAACACTGCCGGATCCTGGGCCAACCTCACTACTGTTGCCGCACTTGAGCTCACTGATGCTGCCACTTTGCCAATCCATTTCACTGGGGATCTTACTCTTTCTCTGACCCTTCACCATACCAAACATGATATCCTTTCTCCAGTGGCTGGTCCCTCCTAACTATATGTCCAAAATATCCTCAAGTTCACATCTTTGCTCTTCAACACTTTAAAAAGATATTGTGCAACAGATATGCCTAATGTAACAAGTCATTTGATTTTCTTGACTGCTGCTTCCATGAGTGTTGACAGTTGATCCAAGAAGAATGAAGTCCTTGACAATTTCAATCTTATCTCCATTGATAAAAATGTTATTTATTGGTCCAGTGGTAAGGATTTTTGTTTTCTTGACATTGAGATGCAATCCATACCGAAGGCTGTGCTCGTTGATCTAGTAAGTATTTTAAGTCTTCTTCACTTTAAGCAAGCTAGGTTGTATCATCTGCATATACATGAGTCCTCCTTCCTCCAAACCTAATACCACGTTTTTCTTCATATGACTCAGCTTCTCGGATTATTTTCTCAGCATACAGCCTGAGTAAGTATGGTAAAAATAAATACAACCACATACCTTTCTTAATTTTAAACCATTCAGAGTTCCCATGTTCTGTTCGAACAACTGCCTCTTGGTCCATGTACAGATTCCTCAACGAGCACAATTAAGTGTTCAGGAATGCTTGTACTTCGCAATGTTGTCAATAGCTTGTCATGATCCACACAATCTAAAGCATTCAGATAGTCAATAAAATATAGTAAACATCTTTCTGGTATTCTCTGATTACAGTCAAGATCCATCGGACATCCACAATGATATCCCTTGTTCCAAGTCCTCTTCAGAATCTGGCTTGAACCTCTGGAAGTTCTCTGTTAATGTATACTTGCAGCTGTTTCTATATTATCTTTAGTAAAACTTTACTCGCATAGGCTATCAAAGAGATTGGCCGATGATTTCCGCATTCCATTGAGTCACCTCTCTTTGCAATGGGAACAAATACGAATCTCTTCCAATCTGTCGGTAAGATAGCGGTCTTCCAAATTTCTTGGAATAGATGAATGAATGCCTCCAGTGCCGCCTCACTTTCTTGAAAGATTTCAATTTTTATTCCATCAATTCTGGTGCCTTCCTTGTTCTTTGCCAGTTCTTTCAATGCACCTTGGACTTCTTCCTTCAGTATTATTGGCTCTGGATCATATGCTACCTCTTGAAACAGTTGAACATCAACCATTTCCTTTTTGTACAGTGACTCTGTGGATTCCTTCCATCTTCTTTTGATGCTTTATTCATCATTCAATAATTTGACCAGAGATTCCTTCAATAACAAAAGTCAAGGCTTGAATTCTTCCTTTAGTTCCTCCAGCTTGAGAAATGCTGAGTGTGTTCTTCATTTCTGGTTTCATGACTCCTGATCTTTGCACATTTCATTGTAATATTTGACCTTGTCTTCTTGAGCTGACCATTGAAAGTTTCTTCTCAGCTCTTGTATCTCCTCATTTCTTCCATTTTCTTTAGCATCTCTATGCTGGAGAGCAAGTTTCAGTGTCTCTTCTGTCATCCATTTTGGTCTTCTCCTTCGTTCTTATCTTCTTAATTACTTTTTGCTTTCTTCATATATGATGTTCTTGATGCCATCCCACAACTCATCTGGTCTTTGGTCTTTAGTGCTTAATGTGTCAAATCTGTTCTTCCGATGATTTCTAAATTCAGGTGGGATATATTAAAGGTCATATTTTGGCTCTCGTGGACTTGTTTCCATTTTGTTCAGCTTCAGTTTGAATTTGCATATGAGCACAATTGATGGTCTGTTCCACAGTCCCGGGCCTTGTTTTGACTGATGATATGGAGCTTTTCCATAGTCTCTTTTCACAGACATAGTCAATTTGATTTCTAGGTAGTCCGTCTGGTGAGGTCCATGTGTATAGTTGTCTCTTATGCTGTCTAAAGAAGGTATTTGAAATGAAAACATTGATTTTGCAGAATTCTATCATGCGATCTCCACTATCATTTCTATCATCAAGGCCATATTTTCCAAACATTGATCCTTCCTCTTTGTTTCCAACCTTTGCATTCCAATCACCAGTAATGATCAATATATCTTGATTGCATGTTTGATCAATTTCAGATTGAAGAAGTTGGTTGTTGTTAGGTGCCATCAAGTCAGTACTGACCCATAGCGACCTTATTCACAGCAGAGTAAAACACTGCCTGATCCTCAGCCAACCTCACTACTGTTGCCACATTTGAGTCCATCGATGCTACCACTTGGGCAATTCATCTCGTTGGGGTCTTCCTCTTTGTCTCTGACCCTCCACCTTACCAAACATAATCTCCTTCTCCAGTGATTGGTCCCTCCTGACAATATGTCCAAAGTATGAGAGACGAAGTTTGGCCATGCTGGCCTCCAAGGAGCACTCTGGCTTCACTTCTTCCAAAACGGATTTATTGGTTCTTTTGGCAGCCATGGCACTTTCAGTATTCTCCTCCAATACCATAACTCGAATGCATCAGTTCTTCTACGGTTTTCCTTATTCACTGTCCAGCTTTTGCATGCATATGAGGTTATTGAAAATACCATGGCTTGGTGTGCACCTTAGTCCTCAAGCTGACATCTTTGCTCTTCAACACTTTAAAAAGGTCTTGTGCAGCAGATTTGCCTAATGCAATATGTCATTTGATTTCTTGACTGCTGCTTCTGTGAGTGTTAAAAGTTGATCCAAGAAGAATGAAGTCTATGACAACTTCAATCTTTTCTCCATTGATAAGAATGTTGTTTATTGGTCCAGTGGTGAGGATTTTGGTTTTCTTTACATTGAGATACAATCCATATGGAAGGCAGTGCTCTCCATCAGTAGATATTTTAAGTCCTCTTCACTTTCAGCAAGCAAGGTTGTATCATCTGCATATCGCAGGTTGTTAGTCTTCCTCCAATCCTGATGCCATGTTTTTCTTCATAGGACCCAGCTTCTTGGAATATTTGCTCAGCATACAGGTTGAATAAGTATGGTGAAAGCATACAACCTTGTAGCACACATTTTAAAATTTTAAACCATTTAGTGTTCCCATGTTCTGTTCAAACAACTGCTTCTTGGTTCGGGTACAGATTCCTCATGAGCACAATTAAGTGTTCCAGAATACTCATACTTTGCAATGTTGTCCATAGCTTGTCATGATCCACACAATCGAAAGTCTTTGCGTAGTCAACAAACCACAGGTAAACATCTTTCTGATATTCTCTGCTCTCAGCAAAGATCCATTGGACATCAGCAATGATATCCCTCATTCCATGACCTCTTCGGTATCCAGCTTGAACCTCTGGAAGTTCTCTGTCAATGTATGAATGTAGGCATTTCTGTATTACCTTCAGCAAAAGAAGCAGTTGGTAGAATTCTTCTATTTCATCCTCACTGGCGTTAGTGGTTGGTGCGTAAATTTGAATAATAGTGGTATTAACTATGCTTCCCTGTAGGTGCATGGATATTATCCTATCACAGACAGCACTGTACCTCATGACTGATCTAGATATGTTCTTTTTGACAATGAATGCAACACCATTTCTCATTTTGTCATTCCTCTTACAGTAAAACATGCGGTTGTCAGATTCAAAATGGCCAATACCAGTCCATATCAGTTCACTAATGCCTAAGATGTCAATGTTTATGATTTCATTTCAATTTTGACACTTTCCAATTTTCCCAGATTCATACTTCGTATATTCCATGTTCTGATTATTAATGGATGTTTACAGCTGTTTCTCTTCATTTTGAGTTGTGCCCCATCAGCAAATGATTGGTTGCTATAGGTCGGAACTGAGTGGATGGCACTTAACAACAACCTGTATAGAAATAATTCCTATTACTAAAGGATCAACTATCAACACTCATGGAAGCAGCAGTCAAGAAATCAAACGACCTGATTGGGCTAATCTGCTGCACAAGACCTCTTTAAAGTGTTGAAGAGCAAAGATAATCAGCTTGAAGATGAAGGTGCACCTCACCCAAGCCATAGTATTTTTAATAACTTCATATGCATGTGAACGTTGGACAGTGAATAAGGAAGACTGTAGAAGAATCGATGCATTTGAGTTATGGTTCTGGAGGAGAATATTGAAAGTGCCATGAACTGCCAAAGAACAAACAAATCTGTTTTGAAAGAAGTATAGCCATAGAGCTTCTTGGAAGCCAGGATGGCAGACTGTCTTTCATACTTTGAACATATTGTCAGGAGGGACCAGTCATTAGAAAAGTATAGCATGTTTGGTAAAGGAAAACATGTTTGGTAAAGTAGAGGATAGGAGAAAAAGAGGAAAACCCCCAGCGAGATGAATTGACACAGTGTCAGCAGTAATGGGCTCAGGTTAGCAAAGATTGAGCGGTTGGCCCAGGACCGGGCAGCGTTTCTTTCTGTTGTGCATAGATTCACTATGAGTTAGTGCTGATTAGAAGGCACCTAACAACAACAACAACTAAAGTTTATCCTCACTGTCCAATTGAAAATTATACAGATAAGATACAAATTTTAAAAATATGTAGATTTTATATAAATACCTTGTACTGTACAATAAGCAAAGGACTGCTAACCACAAGATCAGCAATTGAAGCTAATCATCCACACCGAGGGAGAAAGTTTAAGCCTTGCACTCCCATAAAGATTTACATTCTTAGCAACTCTATACAGGATTGTAATGAGCTGACATCAACTTGGTGGCAGTTAGTTTGGTTGTCTTATAATACAGAAACATATTATAAATTATATCTATACATCCTGGTTTATATAAATATATAGCTCTATTATTGTCGTTGTTGTTGTTAAGTGCCGTAGAGTCGGTTCCGACCCATAGCGAACCTGTACAGGGTTTCCGAGGGTGTAAATCTTTACGGGAGTAGAAAGCCTCATCTTTCTCCCGCGGAGCGGCTAGTAGTTTAGAACCGCTGACCTTAAGGTTCGCAGCCTGATTCGTAACCACTACGCTACCAGAGCTCCTTAGCTCTATTATAAAAATAATTTATTATTAATTATACATATATATGTGTTGTGATAGTTAAGTTTTTGTGTCAACTTGAGTGGAGCAGGATTCTCAGTGGTTTTGCAGTAACCTCCCATGGGATCTAATATATTGTAATCAACTCCATGAGGATATATGCTATGAGCAGCCAATCAACTGAAAGTAAGTCTCCTCGGTGATGTAAAGTACATCCAATATACCGGACACTCTGGCAAAGTTTGCTTACTTTCTCCGGGGTCTGGATTCTGCTTGTGGCTCATCATTCTAACCTCCAGTTTTTTGGAAAAAAGCTAGCGGCCGACTCTATTGTTTGTCAATACTGGTAATCAGCAGCAGCCTGCCAAGTTACCTGCCCAGCCTGCTGTCTCCCATCTGACTTGTCAATCATGGTTCATCTGACTCACAGACTTTCACTTGCCTACCTCTACAACTGTGTGAGCTATTTCCTTGATATAAACTTCTCCTTGTGTAAACTTCATTGGTTGTATTTCTTTAGAGAACCCGGTCTAAGACAGAAATCATAGTTATTTAAATATTTAAAACATTAAATGGGACTTGATTTGCTATGCTTGGGCCATTTGAATTACTTTACATGGAAATCTCCAAATTTGATAAAGGACTTGAATGAAAAGTTCTCTGAAATGGATAAATCCAAAACTCTGTTGCTCATAAACCAGGAAAATCTGGGTCATCTTCTCCAGTTGTTTATACCAAGATACGTTTCACTTGCCTGATTTATCCAACTGCCATTGCAACAATTCTGGTCACTGGATTTCAGTGCAAGCAATGGAGTTTAGTGATAAGATATATTCCGCTGCAGAATTACAAAGCCACTAATTTGACCTTAGGGAAATCATTTTCTCTTTTATGAAACATCCAATTTATAAAAATAGGAATTAAAATGTTTCATAGGAAGAAAGAGAAAAAGTAAAATGCTTAAAACATACTATGTTCTAAAAAAATTATTTTTCTCAAAAACAGCAACAAAAACTAGCAAGAACTAGGCTGTTATGTGTTGATGACTCAGTTTCAACTTTTAGCAATCTGGTACAGGGTTTCCAAGTTGCTGCTAATTGGCTTGAATTATCGACCTTGTGGTTAGAAGTCCAGTGCTTATTTACAGCATCACACTAGGAGAACCATACTAGCTGTAAAAATATCTGCTTCCTAAGAACCAGTCTCTATGTTTGTTGTTGTTGTCAGGTGTCAAGTCAGTACTGACTTATAACAAAACTATGCACAACAGAATGAAGCACTGCCCAATCCTACCCCAACTTCACAATCATTGCTATGTTTGAACCCATTGCTGTTGCCACTGTGCCAACCCATCTCGTTTGAGGGACTTCCTCTTTTTTCCAAGCCTTCATTTTAACAAAAATGGTATTCTTCCCAGGGACTGGTCCCTACTGAAAACAAGTCCAAAGTATGAGACACGAAATCTGGTCATCCTGGCCTCCAAGGAGCATTCTGGGTGAACGTCTTCCAACACAGATTGGTTTGTTCTTTTTGCAGACCATGGTACTTTTAATATTCTCCTCCAAAACCCTAACTCAAATGCATCAATTTTTCTAAGGCCTTCTATATTCACTGTCTACCTTTCACATGCATATGAGGTTACTGACCATGGCACACCTTAGTCCTCAAACTGCCATCTTTGCTTTTCAACACTTTAAATCGATCTTGTACAGCAGATTTGCCTAACGCAATATGTCATTTAATTTCTTGACTGCTGTTTCCATGAGTGTTGATGGTTGATCCTCACAAAATGAAGTCTTTGACAACTCCAATCTTTTATCCATTTATACGGACATTGTTTATTGCTCCAGTGGTGAGCGGATTTCTGTCTTCTTTATATTGAGATGCAACCCATGCTGAAGGCTGTGGTCTTTGATCTTCATCAGTAAGTATTTTAAGTCTTCTTCACTCTCAGCAAGAAAGGTTGTACCATCTGCATATCTCAGGTTGTTAGTGAGTCTTCCTCCAATCCTGATGTACACTTTTCTTCATATAATCCAGCTTCTCAGATTATATGCTCAGCATACAAATTGAATTGTTGGTGATGTTAGGTGCCATTGAGTCAGTACCGACTCACAGCGACCCTATTTACAAGTGAACGAAACACTGCCCGGTCCTGGGAAAAACTTACAATCATTGCTACATTTGAGCCCACTAATGCTGCCACTATGCCAATCTATCTCGCTGGGTATCTTCCTCTTTTTCTGAGACCCTCCATTTTACCAAACATGATATCCTTCTCCAGTGACTAGTCCCTCCTGACAATGTGTCTGAAGTATGAAAGACGAAGTCTGGCCATCCTGCTTTCCAAGCAGCACGCTGGTTGTGCTTCTTCCAACACACATCTGTTTGTTCTTTTGGCAACACATGGTACTCTCAATATTCTCCTCCAACACCATAACTCAAATGTATCAATTTTTCTAGTTTTCCTTTTTCATTGCCCAACTTGAATTCACATGCATATGAAGTTACTGAAAATACCATGGCTTGGGTCAGGTGCACCTTAGTCCTCAAACTGACATCTTTGCTATTCAACGCTTTAAAGAAGTCTTGTGCAGTAGATCTGCCCAATGCACTACGTCCTTTTCTTTCTTGACTGCTGCTTCCATAAGTGTTAATGGTTGATCCACAAGCAAAATGAAGCCTTTGACAACTTCAATCTTTTCTTCATTTATATGGATGCTCAGTAGTGAGGATTTTTGTTTTCTTTACATGGATGTGCAATCCATACTGAAGACTGTGATCTTTAATCTTCAGTAAGCATTTTAAGTAGTCTTCCCTTTCAACAAGGAAGATTGTATCATCTGCATATTGCAGGTTGTTCATGAGTCTTCCTTAATACCAATGCCACATTTTTCTTCACATAATCCAGTTTCTTGTATAATCTGTTCAGCATACAGACTGAGTACATATTGTAAAAGAATATACTCCTGGTGTACACCTTTCATAATTTTAAACCATTCAGTGTGCCCTAGTTGTGTTTGAACAATTGCCTCTTGGCCTATGTACAGGTTCCTCATGAACAAAATTAAGTGTTCAGGAATACTCATACTTTGTAATTTAGTCCATAGCTTGTTATGATCCACACCACCGAAAGCCTTTTCATAGTCAATAAAGCAAAGGTAAACATCTTTCTGGTATTCTCTGCTTTCAGCTAAGTTCCATCTGACATCAAGAATGATACTCCTCATTCCACGTCCTCTTCTGAAAGCAGCTTGAACCTCTGAAAGTTCTCAGTCAGTGTATGTTTGCAGCTGTTTCTGTATTACTTTAGTAAAACTTTACTCACATGGGATATCAATGATATTGTCCAAAGATTTCCTCATTCCATTTGGGTCACCTCTCCTTGGAATTGGGATAAATACACATCTCTTCCAGTTAGCTGGCCAGGTACTGTCTTCCATATTTCTTGGCATAGATGAGTTGATACCTCGAGAACTGCATCACTTTGCTGAAAATTTTCAATTTGTATTCCATTCATTCCCAGGGCCTTGTCCTTTGCCAGTGACTTCAATGCACCTTGGACTTTTCCCTTCAGAATCATAGGCTCTAGATCATATGCTACCTCTTGAAATGGTTAAACATCGGCCATTTCTTTTTGGTTCAGTGAGTCTGTGTGTTCCTACCATCTTCTTTTAATGCTTTCTGCAACATTCAAAATTTTACCCATAGACTCTTTCAATACTGCAAGTCAAGGTTTGAGTTTTTTCTTTGGTTCCCTCAGCTTAAGAACTGCTGAGTGTGTTCTTCCCATTTGGTTTTGTAACTCCAGGTCTCTAAACATTTTATTTTAATATTTGACTTTGTCTTTTAGAGCTGCCCTTTGAAATTTTCTGTGTCAGTCCTTGTACTTCCTTCTTTCTTCCATTTGCTCTAGCATCTCTAAGCTGAAGAGCAGTTTCAGAGTCTCTTCTGACATCCGTTTTGGTCTTTTCCGTCTTTCCTGTCTTCTCAATGACCTTTTTCTATCTTCATGTATGGTGTTCTTGATGTCATCCCACAACTCTTCTGATCTCTGTTCTATAGTGTCTAATGCATTAAATCTGTTCTTCAGATAGCTCTAAATTCAGGTGGGATACATTCAAGATCTTATTTTGGCTCTCATGGACTTTCCATTGACTTCAGCTTCAGCTTTAAATGCATATGAGCGATTGATGGTCTGTTCCACAAAGTGCCTCTGGCCTTGTTTTGCCTGATGATATGGAGTTTTTCCACCTTCCCTTTCCACAAATGTAGTCAATTTGATTTCTGTGTATTCCAGAATGAATAAGTACGGTGAAAGAACACAACCCTGATGCACACCTTTCCTTATTTTAAACCATTCGATGTTCCTTTGTTCTGTTCACACAACTGCTTCTTGGGCTATGTACAGGTTCCTCATAAGCACAATTAAGTGTTCCGGAATACTCATTCTCTGCAATGTTGTCCACAGGTTGTCATGAGCTACACAATTGAAAGCCTCTGCATAGTCAATAAAGCACAGGTAAACATTTTTCTGGTATTCTCTACTTTCAGCCAAGATTCATCTGATATCAAGCATGATATAACTCGTTCATCTGAATCCGACTTGAACCGTTGTAAGTTCTTATCAATTCATGGCTGCAGTCTTTTTGTATTATCTTTAGAAAAATTTTACTTGCATGGGATATTAATGATATTGTCCTATGACTTCTGCATTTCGTTGAGTCTCCTCTCTTTGGAATGAGCACAGATACAAACCTCTTCCAGTCAGTTGGCCATGTAGTTGTCTTCCAAATATCCTGGCACAGATGAAAGACTGCCTCCAGTGCTTCATTAGTTTGTTGAAAGATTCTAATTTATATTCAGTCACTTCCCAGAGGTTGGTTTTTGCCAATGCCTTCAATGCACCTTCAGCATCATTGGCTTTTGATCTTATGCTACCTCTTGAAATGGTTGAACAAGGACCATTTCTTTTTGGTAAGAGACTCTCTGTGCTAATCATTTAACTTTGCTTCAGTTTTCCTTCATATGTAAAATAGAACTATTATCATGCTGAACACATACTATACATAGTGAGAAATGTCAACCTTTTAATGTGTGCAAACATTTTAAACCATAATAGATATATTTTTAGTTAATATACATTATAAGTAATGAGCTCAGAAAATACACTTTTAAGTAACAATGATTCATTATCATAGTATTTTTAAGTAACAGTGATTCATTATCATAGTATTTTTTTCAGTACCTGATTCACTTTGTTGCATGATTAGAATTTAATTTTAAAACTTTTCTCTAAATTTAACTTATTTTTCTTCGTTATGTGACTCAAACATTAACTACCTTATGAAACATTTTCAAATAAATGTATACTCATTAAATTTCAGACATGTACAAGGCACTATGCCATGATCCCTTACTCTGAAGGTTATATCAACTATAAATTGCCAAGGCCACTGTCTTTCATTTTTTTTCTCATGGGCTTACAATTAACTTACACAGTAAGTTAAGCGACTCCCTCTACTCCCAACCACTAATGCTATAAGAAGAAACTACAAATTCATTCTCTTTTTTTTTTTTTTTTAAACATGTCTGGAACTATACTATTAAATACAGTTGACCCTTGAACAACACAGGGTTTAGGAGAGTTAACTCCCTGTGCACTTGAAAATCTGTGTATAGCTTTTCACTCCCTAAAATTTAGCTACTACCTGCCTCCTGCTGTGGCACTGTAGGATTAGTACTGGATTTCTAACTACAAAGTTCACAGTTCAAACCCACCAGTTGCTCCTTAGAAACCCTGTACAGGGTCACTACGAGTTGGAAACAACTCAGCAGCACTTAACAACAACAGGGAGTGTAGTGATTCCATAAGCTAATCACTAAACTGTGGAACACAAAGTTGGTGGTTCGAGCCCACCAGTTACTCAGTGGGAGAAAGATGAGACTTTCTGTTCCTGCAAAGATTTAAGAACCTCAGAACCTCTATACAGGGTTGCTATGAGTTGGTACCAACTCAACAGCATTAAACAACAACATCAAGCATATTATTCTAGTCCTGGTGTGGCTCTACAATATAAGCACAGGACTGCTAATCAAAAGATAGGCAGTTCAAACCCACCAGCTGCTCCTTGGAAACCCTACATAGGTTGCTATGAATCGAAATCAACTGGATGGTACATAACAACAACAACAGGTCTACTGTTGACCAGAAGCCTTACGATAGCACAAACAGTTGACTGACACAGATTTTATATACTATAGGTACTGTATACTGCACCCACATAAAAGCTACAATTTCAACACAAGATAAAAGGGTATCTTTTTTCTTTTTTTGTGCTAGCTTACGTAACTACATCAATGACTTCATGAATTTTTTTCATTCTTTTTTAAATAAAGGTCCTTACATTAAAGTTATACAACTCTTTTCTTGTAATGTCATGACTTTACTCTGCTTCTTGAGAGCACTTCCAGCATCATTAGTGGTACTTCATTTGGGTCCCATGGTGTTATTCAGTGTTTACAATATTTTACTGAAACATGATTAAAAACCAAAAACAGAAACATGAGAACTCAAAAGATCACTTTTTACTGTGATATACAATTATTGGAGAAACTAATCGCTCATATGGAGATGGTTTGCACCATACCAGTTTTTCAAAAATCTGCAGATAAGTGGACCAGTGGGGTTCAAGGCTCAGGTTCAAGGCTGAACTGTATACATTATTGCAGTCAATCTTCACAACCCTAGGAAATAGGTATCCAGATCCCCATTCTAGAAATGAAAAATCTCAGAACCACAGAGGAGAAAGAATATAAATAAGCTGTGCTAAATCCATAGTCCATTATCTTTCAGTAGTTACTATCTACTTGAATTTCATGAACCAGAGTGACATGCAAACACACAAACATGAGGAGTCTTCAGAAAGTTCATGGACATTTTAAATTCAATTTTTCCATAAACTTTAAAGACCTCTTGTACACACACACACAACTGTTGGATTCTATGGATCTGCCAATATTATACTTTCTCAGAAATGATTTTAATCTACAACAACCTAAATGGTATTAATATGAAGAAGACCTGAGGATATAATCTCAAAATAAGAAACAAGGCTTCAAAAGAAAAAACAGTTCACAACCTTATACTAATATTTTCATGACAGAAAGACAGGTCCTCCAACTGGCAAGTAAGAATCAAGGCACTGAATCACATTGTTTCCTATAAAAGAAATAGAAGACAACATCTAAAGCATTTATCTATTTGCTTTTCCTATGCTTAGTACAAAGATGATGAGAATTTATGTAGCCTTATATTCTAAATAAAGTTCTACTTGACAAGGTTCTGAAGGCAGAGAAAATGATAAAGCCCTGAAAAATAAGTTAATGAAGCTTATGGTCGTAGCACATGTATTCATTTTCAGTATGACTGTGTATTTTCACAGCAGCAATTCTTACTTCAGCTTTTTCCTCAAATAAAATCTTTGTATCTCTGGCAACCAAAACAGCTGTTAAAGAGTATAGTTCTATTACCATGTACTTAAGACACTCATTCATCTTCAGTTGCTTTTCTGTCATTCAAGCCTTATCAATCATATTTAATTAAGAAGAGCAAGGGTCTTTTCTTCCTAGTGTTTTGATGCAGATTTCTGATATTGTTCTTGTTATGTGCCACGGAGTCAGTTCCGATTCATAGCGACCCTGAACAGGGTTTCCGAGGCTGTAAATCTTTACGGGAGCAGAAAGCCTCATCTTTCTCCCACGGAACAGCTGGTAG
>NW_006408661.1:4465238-4470045 GCF_000296735.1 Chrysochloris asiatica
GGAAGCAAACAAAGGGCTCAAGTATAGCAACAATTATGAGGTTGATGCAAAACTGGGCAGTGTTTTGTTCTATTGTGCATAAGGTCACTATGACTTGATGGCACTTAACAACAAAAACAACATGGGAAAAATACTGAATGTTATGGGAAGCATCAAATGAAGATGGAAGGAATACAGAATCATTTTACCAAAAAGAAATGGTTGATGTTCAACCATTTCAAGAAGTAATATATGATCAAGAGCCAATGGTACTGAAGGGAAGAAGTCCAACATGCACTGAAGGCACTAGCAAAGAGGAAGGTTCAGGGAATTGACAGAATACCACTTGAAATCTTTCAACGAATTTATGCAGAGCTGGATGCACTCACTCATCTATTTCAATAAACTAAGAAGACAGCTGCCTAGCCAATTCATTAGAAAAGATCCATCAATATCTGTCCCCATTACAGAGAGGTGACAAAAAAGAATGTGTAAATAACAGGACTATATCATTAATATTACATGAAAGTAAAATTTTGCTAAAGATAATTTTTAAATGGCTACAAGAATACACTGACAAAGAACTGCCAGGAGGTCAAGTTGGACTGAGAAGAGGACATGGAATGAGGGATATCATTGCTGACATCAGATGGATTTTGGCTGAAAACAGAGAACACCAGAAAGTTGTTTACCTGTACTTTACTGACTATGTAAAGGCTTTCATCTGGGTGGATCATGACAATCTATGGATAGTATTGCCAAGAATAGGTATTCCAGAACACTTAATTGGCCTAAGGAGGAACCTGTATACAGATCAAGGGGCAGCCATTGAAACAGAACAAGGTGGTAGTGGACGGTTTAAATCAGGAAAGGTGTTCACCAGAGTTGTTTTTTTTCCACCAAACTTATTCAATTTGTGCTGTTGTTGTTGTTAAGTGCCATTGAGTCCATACCGACTCATAACAACCTTATGCACAACAGAATGAAACACTGTTTGATCCTGGGCTAACCTCACTATTATTGATACCTTTGAGTCAACTGATGCTACCACTTGGCCAATGCATCTCACTGGGGGTCTTCCTCTTTAAGATTCTCAGACCCTCCACCTTACTAAACATGATATCCTTCTCCAGTGACTAGTTCCTCCTAAAAGTATGTCCAAAGCATGAGAGACAAAGTTTGGCCATTCTGGCCTCCAAGGAGAACTCTGGCTGCAATTCTTCTGACACAGATCTGTTGGTTCTTTTGGCAGCCCATGGCACTTTCAATATTCTCCTCCAACACCATAACTCAAAAGCATCAATTTTTCTACAGTCTTCGTCATTCACTGTCCAGTTTTCACATGTATATGAAGTTATTGAAAATGCCATGGCTGGGTCAGGTGCACCTTAGTCCTCAAGCTGACACCTTTGCTCTTCAGCACTTTTAAAAGGTCTTATGCAGCAGATTTGCCTAATGCAATACGTCGTTTGAGTTCCTGACTGCTGCTTCCATGAGTGTTGATATCTGATCCAAGAAGAATGAAGTGCTTGACAACATCAATCTTTTTTCCATTGATAAGAATGTTGTTTATTGGTCCAGTGGTGAGGATTTTTGTTTTCTTTACACTGAGATGCAATCCATACCGAAGGCTGTGATCTTTCATCTTTATCAGTATATATTTTAAGTTCTCTTCACTTTCAGGAAGCAAGGTTGTAGCATCCGTATATCACAGGATGTTAATGAATCTTCCTCCAATGTCAATGCCACGTTTTTCTTCATATAACCCAGTTTCTCGAATTAGTTGCTCAGCATACAGGTTGAATAAGTATGGTAAAAGAATACAACCCTGTTGCACACCTTTCTTAATTTTAAACCTTTCAGTGTTCCCATGTTCTGTTTGAACAATTGACTTTTGATCCATGTACAGATTCTTCATGAGCAAAATTAAGTGGTCCGGAATACTCATACTTTGCAATGTTGTCCATAGCTTGTCATGATCAACACACTCGAAAGCCTTGCATAGTCAACAAAGTACAGGTAAACATCTTTCTGATATTCTCTGCTTGCACTTCTTTTTGGAATGGGCACAAATACGGATCGTTTCCAATCTGCCAGCCAGACAGTTGTCTTCCAAACTTCTTGGAAGATGTAAGTAAGTGTCTTCTGTGCTGCCTCACTTTCTTGAAAGATTGCACTTTTTATTCCATCAATTCCTGGTGCCTTGTTCTTTGCTAATTCCTTCAAAGCACCTTGGACTTCCTCCTTCAGTATCACTGGCTCTTGATCACATGCTACCTCTTGAAATGGTTGAATTGTTCCTTTGGTACAGTGACTGTGGATTCCTTCCATCGTCTTTCGATGCTTTCTGCATCATTCAATAATTTGCCCAGAGAATCTTTCAATAATGAAAGTCGGGCTTAAATTTTTTCTTCAGTTTCCCCAGCTTGAGAAATGCTGAGTGTGTTCTTCCCTTTTGGTTTTCTGAATTCAGATCTTTGCACATTTTGTTGTAATATTTGGCTTTATCTTCTTGAGCTGATCTTTGAAATTTTCTGTTCAGCTATTGGACCTCCTCATTTCTTCCACTTCCTTTGCATCTCTATGCTGAAGAGCAAGTTTCACTGTCTGTTCTGACATCCATTCTGACCTTTTCCTTCTTTCTTGTCTTCTTAGTGACTTTTTGCTTTCTTCATATATGATGGTCTTGATGTCATCCCACAACTCGTCTGGTCTTTGGTCTTTAGTATTTAATCTATCAAATCTGTCCTTCAGATGACCTCTAAATTCAGGTGAGATATATTCAAGGTCATATTTTATCGCTCATGAACTTGTTTTCATTTTCTATATTCTT
Source organism: Chrysochloris asiatica (assembly GCF_000296735.1). Classification (NCBI taxonomy): domain Eukaryota; kingdom Metazoa; phylum Chordata; class Mammalia; order Afrosoricida; family Chrysochloridae; genus Chrysochloris; species Chrysochloris asiatica. The sequence goes on from NW_006408661.1 coordinate 4,468,051, forward strand.
CATATAATCCAGTTTCTTGGATTATATACTCAGCACACAAATTGAATAAATAATCCAAGTAAATAATCTGAGTAATTAATCTAAGAAACTGGATTATATGAAGAATTACTTGACATCAGGATTAGAGGAAGAGTCATTAACTATCTGCAACATATAGATGACAAAACCTTTCTTGCTTAAAATGAAGAGGACTTAAAATATTACTGATGAAAATCAAAGACCACACCTTTCAGTATGGGTTGTACCTCAATGTAAAGAGAACAAAAATCCTTAACAATGGACCAATAAAGAATCATAAATGGAGAAAATATTAAAGCTGTCAAAGACATTTTGCTTGGATCCACTATCAACATTCATGGAAGCAGCAGTCAAGCAGTCAAGTAATCAAGCAGGGCATTGTATCAGGGAAATCTGCTGCACAATACCTCTTTGAAGTATTTAAGAGTAAAAATATCAGTTTGAAGACTAAGGTATGCCTGACCCAAGCCATGGTATTTTCAACACCTTCATATGTATTTGAAAATTATACAATGAATAAGAAAGATCACCACAGAAAAATTGATGCATTTGAGTTATGGTAATGGAGCAGATTATTAAAAGTACCATACACTGTTAGAAGAACAAACAAATCTGTGTTGTTAGAAGTACAGCAAGAATGGTCTTTAGAAGCCAGAATGGCAAGACTTTGTCTCTCACATTTCCGACATATCAGGAGACCTGTCACTAGAGAAGGACATCTTACTAAATAGAGGGTAGGCGAAAAAGTGCATGACTTCCAACAAGATGGAACAGCACAATGACAGCAGCAGTAGGCTGAAGTATAACAACTGTTAGGATGTTGCAGGACCAGACAGTATTTCATTGTGTTATGCATAGGGCTGCTATAAATCAGAACAGGCTCAACAGCACCAAATAAGAACAACATGTATGCCAGATTCCCCAGATAAAGGCAAAAGTAAATTCTCTCTGGAAAAAGGTACCATTAATGCAAGACCCTCAATTTACTTCTAAAACTTTTAAACACAAAATAAAGATAATCTGCCGAAGAACACAGTTCAAATTCAGCCCCTGGTAAAAAGTCATTGTAAACTACAATTCGAAGGGAATTCATAACATACTTAATGTTCACATGTCAAAATTTTTCCTTTTGTGACTAGAAATACTATAAAGATGACCATTATCACCACATCTCTTTACTGTTTTATTGGATGTTTTTACCAATTCAGTACGCCTCAAAAACAAAATTTAAAAAGGAGGGCATGAGGCATAAGAATGGGAAAGAGTGATTACATCGTACACACTGTATATTAAAAAGAATCTATAAATTACTGAAACTAAAGAGCCTTGCAAGATGATCAAATACAAAATCAATATAGAAATATCATTTGCACTGCTATATACCAGTAGGATATGGTTAGAAAACGTTTTTTAAAAAGATTCCTTTTCCACCCAAGAATCCTCTACCCAGAAAAGCTGTCAATCAAATACGATGGTATAATCAAAACATTCCAGGATACGCAGAAGCTAAGGGATTTTGCCAAAGCCAACCCTGCTATGAAAAACATCCTAAAGGAAGTTTTGTGGACTGAGAACCAGCAAGAACACATAACAACTACAGAACGACGCACATGGCAGCATCAACCTGAACTCAGTCAACAAATGGAAGAGTCAAGCACAGAATAAAATTATAAGAACAGAGGAACTGGGAGGTCAGTCTATGATCAAAACAATTACAATGTGAAAAAAGGTAAACATAGAAGAACAGAGATCCAGGTGGTGGGAAGATCAGGTAGATTACTGGATATAATAGACTACCTTAAATGGAGGGATACTGGATAAAATAGACTACCTTAAATGGAGGGAAGAACTAACAGAATATAAGGTAACCACAATGGGTTTGGGGTGGGGGTAGGGGGTTTATTTTGGGTGTTGGGGAGGGCAATACAAGAAGCGGGAAGGAGGTAGAAGTACAAGATAGATAGGGGAACACTGAGA
>NW_006408661.1:4471300-4478080 GCF_000296735.1 Chrysochloris asiatica
TAATTGCCATCAAGTCAATTCCAACTCATAGATCTCTAAATGCTTTCCGAGGCTATATATTTTTGTTGTTGTTAAGTGCTGTCAAGTCGATTCCAACACATTGAGACCCTGTATAGGGTTTCCAAGGTGCAGCTGGTGAGTTTGAGCCACCGACCTTGCAGTTCAAACGACTTTGCAGTCTAACTTTCCACATGGATCCGCTGGTGAGTTTAAACTGCTGACCTTGAAGTTAGCAGTATAGTGCTTATACTACACAGTCGCAAAGGTTCCATCTCATTTATAATAACATCAGAAAATGTAATACGTTTATAAGCAAATGTGTAAAAGGTGTGTAAGTACTTTGTTGTTGTTAATGTTAAGTGCCGTCGAGTCAATTCCGACCTATAGTGACCCTGTATAGGGTTTCCAAGGAGCAGCTGGTGAGCTTGAACCACTGACCTTGCAGTGCAAATGGCTTTGCAGTCTGATGCATTAACCCACAGAGCCACACCAAAACTCCACTATAGTATAATTACTATAGGCAGAAAATTATAAAATATTAAGAAATATATATAAAAAGTAAATACAGTAGATGAATGGTTTTTATAAATGGACAGGAAGACTCAATATTATGAAGACATTCTTTTCTAATTGATCTACAGATTCAATCAAAAGTTTTGGTAAAACTTGAAAGTTGAATCTAATATTTACATCGAAATTGAAAAGCTCAAGAATACCCCAAACAATTTTGAATACATAGTAGAACAATTCGCTCTAAGAGACAATCTGCCAGAACTACTCTACAGTTTCCATAATCAACACTATGGTATTGGTCAAGGTACACAACAGGACAATAAAACAGAATGGACAATCCAGAAACAGATCCATTCATGTAAGTACACTCGATTTATAACAAAAGTAGCACAGAAAAATTAAATAAAAATTGACCATTAATTTCAGCATTTTTACATCAATAATTGAGAATATGTTTCTTCAGTTCTTTAACCTGGCCTGGACTTTTGACTTACTTTAGCCAAAAGAATATAATGAAAATGACAAGAGTGCCCATTCTGAGCCTAGGACTCAAGAGACTGTTCGTGCTTCCATGCTCCCTTTGATGACACTGTCAAGCGAGTAAGTCCAGGATAGTATCCTGGGTGATGAGACAGACATAATACAATCGCTCCAGCCAACAGTCAGTGGATAAAGTCATTCTAAACCAGCCTGCATCCAGCAAACTGTAGAAACATAAACAAATACAGCCAAAATGAGCCAATCTCAGACAGCTAGTCTGCTGCATGATGAGGGAAATCTGTGTTATTTTTACTACATACCAATGCCACATTGGAGTGCTCATGTGGTGCTGTAAAAATAAGCACTGGGCTGCAAATTTGGTTTGAACCACAAGGTAGGTGGTTCAAACTCACCAGCTACTCCTTTGAAACCCTATACACAGTCTCCCATGAGTCAGAACTGACCCGACATCACTTAACAACAAGAATGGCACTTTCAGTCTTTCACCTTGATCTCTACCATCTGTCAAAAACATAAGAAAGAGTTAGTTTTTAAATTAGATTTAAAGATCAATTTAATTTAGAACCTTTATTTGTACATAAAAGTAATGTGATCACAGAGGTGAAATGCTTTGTCCCTGGACACATAGCTAAGACCTCTGTAAGTACCTTCCTCAATGACATTATTAATATTAAAATAAATAAATGTTTAGTCCGAATTTTAAAAATTGAATTAAATTAAATGTGACTATTCTCATAATTTTAATGATTCTGATGTGGCACTGTAGGATATATAGTGAACTACTAACCACAAGGTTGGTGATTCAAACCTACTAGCTGCTTCTTGGAAACCCTATACAGGGTCACTATGAGTCAGAATCAACTCAACAGCACTTAACAGCAACAACAACTTAAGATAATTGACCTTTACCATTTATTCCTGTATTAATGGATGTGATAAGTTTTAATGGTTTGAAACGAAGAAAAATTGATTAATGATTAATACTTCTAATAAATAAAGGCAAGCTCCTACTGTAAAACAGTATAAGCAAAGTCTACAAGAGTAGGAAACCATGAGAGACAGTCATATCAGAATATAAATCAGGTGCTGTGTCTTGTAGCAAGAGAAGTGAACAGTACATTGGGAGGAAAAGGCAATCATTTTAGAAATAAAATTCTTCAAATTAAACACTCATTAGGTGACTATACTAACATTTCATTTTCTCCCTATTTAAAAATTAACACCTACAACTTATACTATGTTATCTCCTCCTTTTTTCACTAGATCACACAGGATGTCTGTTTTTCTGTAAAATTTTTACAAGAATAGACTTATCTAACAAATACAGAATACTAATTAGTTTACATTTAAGAACTTTTCTCTTTAACAGGCTCTGAACCTATAATTCAGTAGGAAACTGACTTTCTTAATAAAATCAGGAATACTTTCAAATTCTAAGAAATGAGAGACGATTTGTATATTCTTCAGTCAAAAATCAATAAAACATTCCAGTAAAAAAACACAAAGAACAACAAAGTCAGTAGTTACTGCAGTGGCATGACATAGTATTTAATTTCTATGAATTCAACTGCATACTCTGAAAGCACAGAATAGTAAAATAATGTAGAAAATTAAGTTCATTTCTCTGAGTGTAAGCTCTAGAGCGAGTGTGAGATGGAAAATGTGAACCTGCTATTTGCTCAATCAGTGTTAAGTGATAAGTGCTAAGCTCTGATGTATGGGTTATGATGAATCTATGTTAAATGATACAAGTAGGCGTCAAACAGTTTCTGGGAAATGGAATTAAAAGATAATGAACAATTTCCACAAATTTTGCATACATACATGTACTATAAATGCTCAACTAAACAAAAAGCAAGCTGCTGAAGAAAACTAATATGGCTGCATTGGACTGACTTTGAAATGTTATGTTGGGATCCAATATGATCATTTCCTAAGAGACTGTGCATGTGCATAAAGTATAAGTCTTGTTGCTATAAGATCATCACTATCTACACCTGACTTTACCAGATGTGCCCAAATCACATAGCTCCATGAGATGAGATTCTAGTATGTATAAAGATCAAAGTGTTTTTAATATTAATGTGCAAAGAAATAAGTAACAAAACATAGTCTGTGGGATAGGCTTGCAGAAATGAGTATTGCTAACAATATGGGACCAAAATGACAATCTTTGAATACAAATGTTCGTCAACTTACTATATGAATCATTTAATGTATATTAATAATTTGTAAGCTCTTAAACTATCTAAAAGAACTTTTTCATGAGTGCTTGGAAAATTACTTGAAACTTCTAGTACACCAAACTTCCCAAAGAGAAAAGGTCTATTTTGTGCTGTTAGGTGCCACTGTTGTTTGTTGTTATGTGCCATGGAGTTGGTTCCAATGCATAGCGACCCTGTACAGGGTTTCCGAGGCTATAAATCTTTACGGGAGCAGAAGGCCTCATCTTTCTCCCACTATGTGCCACTGAGTCTGTACTAATTCATAGAAACTCTATAAATAACAGAACAAAATTGCCTGGTTCTACACCATCCTCCAATTGCTATGTTTTAGCCCATTGTTGCTTCCACTGTATCAATCCATCTTGTTGGGTATCTTCTTTTTCACAGACCCTCCTTTATAATACCATGATGTCCTTCTCCAGGGACTGGTTACTTGTGATAACAAATCCAAAGCATAAGAGATGAAGTCTCACTATTCCGGCTTCTAAGGAACATTCTGCTTGCACTTCTTCCAAGACAGATGTGTCAGTTCTTCTGGCAGTCCATGGTACTTTTAATATTCTTCTCTAATGCCATAATTCAAATGCCATGATTCTCACCTCATTCACTGTCCAACTTTCACATGCATATGAGGCAACTGGGTCAGGTGCACTTTAGTCCGCAAAGTAACATCTTGATCTTGAACACTTTAAAGAGGTCTTGTGCAGCAGATTTACCTAATGCAATATGGCATTTGATTTCCTGACTGTTGCTTCCATGAATGCTGACAATGAAACCAAGTAAAATGAAAACTTTGACAACTTCCATCTTTTCACATGATGTTATTTTTTGGTCCAGTTGTGGGAATTTTCATTTTCTTCATATTGAGTTACAATCTATATTGAAGGATGTATTTTCTGACCTTCATCAGTAGTTACTTTAAGTCCTGTTTGTTTCCAGGAAGCAAGGTTGTGCCATCTACACATTGCAGTTAATGAGTCTTCCTCCCATCCTGATGCTACTTTCTTCTTCATATAGTTCAGCTTCTCAAATTATTTGATCAGCATAAAGATCAAATAAGTATGGTGGAAGAATACTAAGATAGGTAAATAAGAACACTTGGACAATAAGTCATGTTTATCTTTCAATAACTTGCCCTCTATCAAACAATACAATCAACAGATGGAGACATACTGGTAAGAAAATGATCATACTTTTACACAAAAGCATTCTAAGAATATGCAAGTCGCTGCTGTTAACTTTTGAGATCACTAAGAATGAGCAACCACTTAAGCAGCTCAAGCTCTAAATTCACTATGAAAGCATTCTACATCTCACCAGGAATCGTTGGGTAAAATGGTAGAGAACCAGGTTGAAAAAAATTGTTTTTTAAGCAACAATATTTTATTATTTCTACTTCTTCCTATTTCTAAAGGAACTTATGCTTATCAAACCTAACTCACACCCTGTTGTTGTTGTTATGTGCCATAGAGTCGGTTCCGACTCATAGCGGCCCTGTACAGGATTTCCGAGGCTGTAAATCTTTACGGGAATAGAACGCCTCATCTTTCTCCCGCAGAGCAGCTGGTAGTTTCGAACTGCTGACCTTAAGGTTCATAGCCCGATTCGTAACCACTATGCTACCAGAGCTCCGAGAACTGACATATAATGGCAGTGGTTGTATTCTACACTGTGATTAACTAAAAAGGTGGCTTAAGGCTAGGTGACTGGCTAGGAACTCCATTTCTCCCAGATACTGACTCAGGATTTAGAAAGGTCAATCAATAACTCTGCTGATCCGTTACCTATTTGTGCCTCAGTTGAGCAGCTATGTTCTAGAAACATCCATTATAGATTCTTTTACTTCTGAAAATGCTCCTGTATCTTTAGTACTTACCTATAGCTCAAACATAACAACTGTGAAGGTGGCACAGGACCCAGAAATTTTTCACTTTATAGAGCATAGGATCACTGATCAGAGTGAACCCTATAGCACCTAACAACAATAACAAATGTACTAGAAAGTCCATCAGAGAAGAATAGAAGCATTCTCAACCCATGGAAATAAATCATCTACCCCTCAAGATAGTTTTATGGCATTTATCACAAAATGTTGAAGAGTAAGATAATGTCACAGAGAGTATGTTGTTGCTGCTAAATGCCGTCAAGTCAGTTCCGACTCACAGCAATCTTATGCCAACCTCACAATCATTGTCAAACTTGAGCCCATTGCCACTGTCTCTGTGCCAACCCATTTCATAGGGGGTCTTCCTCTTTTTTGCTTACCCTCCACTTTACCAAGAATAATGTCTTTCTCCAGGGACTGGTCACTCCTGGTAACATGCCCAAAGTATGAGAGAGAAATTCTCGCCACCTTGGCTCCTAAAGAGCATTCTGGCTGTACCCCTTCCAACACAGATTTGTTTGTTCTGTTAGCAGAACATTTAATATTCTTCTCCAACACAATAACTCAAATGCATCAATTCTTCTATGGTCTTACTTATTCACTGGTCAACTTTCATTCATACAAGGTTACTGAAAATACCATGGCTTGGATAGGGCTCATATTAGTCCTCAAAGTGACATTTTTGCTCTTGAACACTTTAAAGAGGTTTTGTGCAGCAGATGTGCCGAATTTAACATGTCATTTGATTTGTTAACCGTTGCTTCCATGTGTGTTAATAGTGGATCCAAACAAAATGAAGTCTTTTCTCCAATTATCATGATGTTATTTACTGGTCCAGTGGTGAGGATTTTTGTTTTCTTTACATTGAGGTGTAACCCATACTAAAGGGTGTGGCCTTAGATCTTCATCAGTAAGTATTTTAAATCCTCTTCACTTTCAGAAAGCAAGGCTCTATCATCTTCATATGAAAGGCTGTTAATGAGTCTTCCTCCAATCTTGACGCCACATTCTTCTTCATATAATCCAACTTCTCAATTCTTTGCTCAGAGTACAGACTGAATATACATGGTGAAAGAACACAACTTTGGCATACATCTTTCCTAATTTTAAACCATTCAGTGTCCCTTTGTTCTGTTAAAAGACTGCCTCTTTCATACGCACAAGAACACCCACACCTGCAGATGGTACCCACATGACCTGGCCCCGATGAATGGATGAATGGATGATCAGAACTCAACCAGGAGAAGAAAAAAAAAAAAAAAAAGAGTGACCTGATACAATTTGATGAACTTGACCTACACCTATGGATGCAGTAACCCAAAAGAGGGAAGAAATACTTACAGCAAGAAACATTCCCGCCCCCTCCATACACAGAGTAGACAGAGATGGGCAACTTGGACACTGGATACCCAAATTGGGGGGTGATGAGGGGGACAACAGAGGCAAGAAGTGACTGGCTTACAAGCTTTTAAGAGGGAACCTAGAGCTAGGGGGCATGGAGGAAGGCAGAATCTCCAGTGAGTACTATCCAATCTGTCTAGGAAGAACTGATGAAATGAAATACAGATGGGTCACTTGTGATACAACAGTGAATGATAGTTATCAGGACTGAGTGTGAGGGTTGGAAATGTAAAGGTAGATGTTTTGTAGCAAGGA
>NW_006408661.1:4478482-4484443 GCF_000296735.1 Chrysochloris asiatica
AAGTGTTCTTGTATATCATTCTCCAAAACGCTGTCCAAAGCTTGTCATGATAGACACAGTCAAAAGCCTTTGCATAGTCAATAAAGCACGGATAAATCTGGTATTCTCTGCTTTCAGCCAAGATCCATCCGATTTCTGCATTAGGGCTTACTGAACAAGCCATGGACCTGACATAAGACCAGGGGCAAAGTAATCACTACAGCAGCATGGTGGCTACTTCATTATATTAGTATGTTTTTTTCACCCTTCTATGACAATTAAAGAAGTGACTCCATTCATTAATATCAAATGTGCAATCAGAAGATAAAAGCATACAGAGTAAGTCTTAGCACATGCATGTGATCAATCAACACACTCAGCTTTGCTCAAATCATCCACCCAACAAGCCAGATTAGAATTCAAAAACAGAGAAGGTGGCAACACTTACACAAAAGACAATGAGATGCATCAACCACTTGCAAATTTTACATAATATAATAAAGAAATCAGATATCCCCTCAGCCTGAAAATGGCTCCTGATCTACATTAACTGATCCAAGGCAGCCATGGGTTTGCTTTTATGACATAAATGTCATAGGAAATGCTTATCTATCTTGCTGTTGTTAAGTGCCGTCGAGTTGGTTCTGATTCATAGCTACCCTGTATAGGGTGTCCAAGGAGCGGCTGATGAGTTTGAACTGTTCAAACGGACCCTGTGGTCCAGTGCTTTATTATACAACACCACACCAGAACTCCTTATCCATTTTAAGTTGTATATGTTTGCATTTGTTTTATATCCTAACCTTCTTCTCTCTTAACAGCAACAACAAAAAAATTATTACAGCATTACTTTTCAAAGGGATTTAAAAAAAAAAAAAAAACTTTTTATTGTGAATTCTGTGAAGTTTTACAGATAAGATCAGTTTTACATTCATACACTTTGTTTCATCTCAATGATTTCAATTCCCTCCATGCAATAACAGTTATCCCACTTCCTCCTTGTGATTCCTATTTCCATTAGGCCAACCTTCCCAACCCTCCTCAATTTTGTCCTTAGGTAAATGTTGCCTTTTTGATTTGGAATGATCATTGCATGATGAGCATACCTTAATAGTGTTGTTGTCCTGCCTAAATACCTATCTACTACTTGGCTGAAAATAAGGTCACGAGGGTGAGTTCCTTTACAGACCTGAAAGGTAGTCAAGGGCCTCAATCTCAGGTTCCTCCAGGCTTTTTTTGAACAGAAAGCCCAGTCTTTTTATATAATTTTGAGTTTTGTTCCACATTTTCTCTCACTCTCCGGGACCTTCTCATGCGATCCCTTTCAGAGCAGCTGGTCAGCAGTAGCTGGGCACCATCTAGTTCTTCTGATCTTAGAGTCATGGAGACTGATATTCACACGTTCCATTAGTCCATTGGACTAATTGATTCCTACCATCTTCAACTCTCACCATTTGTCTTTCTTCCATATATGGAGAGACCAGTAGTTTCATTTTAGATGGCCGCTCATAAGCCTCTAAGATCCCAGAAACTACTCACCAAAGATGCAAAACATTGTCAACAAGATGCAAAACATTGTCAACTAACCATAGTTATGCCAAATGACCAGGACACTCTAAGACTATGGTCCTGAGCCCCCAGACCCAGCAGCTCATTGCCTTAAGACGTTTGACAGTATGTAAGAAGTTTTCATTATTTTTCCCATTATATGCTCCACCACATTCATAATTGTGTTTGCAGCAAAAGTAAATACCTATGTATGAATATTCCTTTTCAAACCCTTATATATTTGTGGGTATACTCCCATTCTACCTCCCATACCTGTTTCATTCTGTGTCCCTGTCCATGAATCTACACACAGAACACTGTTGTTCAAAGGTTGTGTATACAACACTATTTACCTCTATCCCTCAATGAGCTGTTTTGAGACTCACAATTTGTAAAGAATTTTGATCCCTGTAGCTGAAAGATGCTAAGTAAATACAAGGTATTATAGTTGAGGATAGATATATATGAAAGCAAGATGATTTCATATAACAGAAAACTACATCAATAATTGGCATATAGCCACACAAGCCTGGTAGATTTCTTCTTTCAGATCACATTCTCTATGAAAGGTCACTGTGGGTACAAGAAGCAGAGGCCAAAAATCCCACTGGGAGTTCAAGTAGAATGCAATGCAATATTAGTAATTAAGGAAGTGGTATTCTTCCTCTATATTCATTTGGGAACCATTTCTACTAATTAAGTGAAAAGAAATAGCAATTTGTTAAAAGTGACGGTTAAAGACAGCTAGCTCTGTCACAATTCTAGTAGCTTGGTTACAAAGCAGAATAATGCACCACTGAACAATTTGAAAAAAAAAATAATAATGACACACACACACCAAAACACACCGCAACTCATCAATTCTTCATGTACAATTCAGTGACATTGATTATGATTATATTTTTCAAGTTATGCAACCCTTTTTCACTATCCCTTTCCAAATTGCCCCAACATTAGCACATATTTAACGTATTTTAAGCAAAAATTCTCCATTTCTCCCTCTTGCCAACTTCTCATAACCACTTAATTACTAAAATATGTAACTAACTGTATATTTGTTTATTTCATATAAGCCATGTCGTTGTTGTTGTTAAGTGCCAATTAGTCAGTTCCAACCCATAGCGACTCAGTAACGTACAATATTTGTCATTTTGTGACTAAAATTTCGCTCAGCATAATGTCCTCTAAGTTTAGCTATGTTGCTGCCATGCATCAGGATTTCTTTCCTCTTTCTAGCTAAGTAATATTCAATTGTCTGTATAGACCATATATTGTTAATCCATTCATCAGCTGATGGCCAATTCAGGTGTTTCCACCCTTTGGCAACTGTGAATAGTAGAGTAATGAACACTGCTGTACATATGTCTGTTTGTTCATGTCTCTGCTTTCAGATTTTTTGGGTATATATACCTGAGAGTGGAATTTGTAACCACTATGCTACCAGAGCTCCTTTGGGCTTCTTGGTCCATTGAGTTAGAAACCTGAGTGCCTATGGGCATGAGGCTTGCTGGCAGAATAGGGTTCCTCCAAGCAGTTACTGGTAGCGTTCAAGAGTGTTGCAATACTTACTGAAGCATAGCAGAGGCTAAAGGGCTGTCAGATTGAAAGGCCAAGGGCCAGAGAAAGGCATGCCTATGGACGCAGCTAAGAAGCAGCTGGTCTGACTAAAGAATTGTATCATTTCTGATCCTGAATTGTAAACTGTTACTTCCCAAATCAACTTCATTATTATAAATATTGTCTGTGAGTTCTAGGTGGCTGTTGCAGGTATTACCAAAACCAGCAGAGAAGCAGAGAGTGTTGTAGGAGGAATGGTTGTGTAAAACTGGCATAAAAGTAGGCACAAAAGTTATCTGACCTCCACCACCACTTAGTAGGACTCAGCGTTGGGCTATTGAGGCTAATTTTGATTCTCCTGCTCCACCAACCCCCACTCCCACACCCACTTGGTGAACTTAGACGAGGAGGTCTGGCATTGTCATCACACCATTTTAACATTGAACTGAAGCTTCTTTATCTATATGTAATGATATACAAGGGAGCTTCCAAAGTTTGGGGAAATGTTTCATTATCTTTTCATTACAGTTTTTTCACAAAGCTTTATACTAGTATGTAACTCACAGTTAGGATTAAATCTGCATCCCTAGTGGTTCTCCTTTGCGTAACACCAATTTTCTCATAATGACCTGACCTTGGAACTTAAGCATGTTGATAAGTGAGGCATGGATGCATATTCTATTAGGAACAAACTCATGATATGACAATGAAGGACTACTATGTCATGGCCGAAATACGATGACTTTTAAATAGCTTAGGGACTTCAAAAACTTTATAGAAAAAAAGTGGAATTAAAAGGTAATGGAATTTTTCCATGAACTTTTTGAAACCCCTATGGATTAATAACACATTTGAAAAAACAGAGAAAAGAGTTTTTACAAAGTTAAGTAGGGAAAAAAAAAACTATAATAAAATCAAGCCACCTATCAGATCACACTAGGGGAAAAAACATGCACAGAAAAAACACTGAAATAAAACTGATCAAAGAGCTTAGCTGCATCTGGCAATAAACTATAAGGCTTGGGGTTCCCCAACCATATTTATAATTCAAAAGTTTTCTATAATAAATATATACAGCTTGTTGCTATTGTTGTTAAGTGTACTTGAGTTGGTTCCAACCCATAACAACCCTGTATAGGGTTTCCAAGGAGCAGCTGGTAAGCTTGCAGTCTAGTGCATTAACCCACAGTGCCACACCAGGAATTAAAAGAAGAAAAAAAAAGGACCCATATTAAGGAGAGGATGAAAGGTAAGGAATATTTTTTCAGCCAGTACGCTCAGGAAGAAAAACAACTGACCTGTCTTTAAAACTTTCTGAACACTGACGAACAAGTCTAAATGACACAAATGAAAATTACCTTGACATTAACCTGATGTAGACAAAGCTTACTTCATAAAATTACTGCTCAAAATTAGTAAATGAAAAGTCCAAAAACATTACAGAATTACTCTTCAGCCCAGAAGATTGTACATAAATGACTACTATTTATTGAAAAGACATAAATTGATGGATTAGATCTAGTACTGAACAATAATAATAAAAGATTAATTCTTTTTTCCTAGGTCAAAAAATAATGTTTTACTATTTAAAAAATGATTTTAAGTTAACCAATACAGAGGAAAAAAATTGAATTTGTGCATCAAAACAGTGTTATGGGCTGAAATTGTATTTGGTGGTCATTTACACTTTTCTATAATTTCCAAACGTTCTATCATAAAAATGCATAAGTCTTGCAATACAGTTGTATATGTTGCTGTTGTTAAGTACCGTTGAGTTGTTCCAACTCACAGTGACCCTGTATAAGGTTTCCAAGGAGCGACTGGTTTGAGATTCAAACTGACCTTGCAGTCCAGCACATTAATCTGTAGCACCATACCAGGACTATAGAGTTATACAGTGAATTATCTATAAAATACATAACTCTTGTAATATATAAACTCTTGCTATAAATAATATGTATAACTCTGGTAATATATATATTTAAATTATCTAGAAATATATTAGAGATTATTGTGGCTCTATAGGATACACACTAGACTGGAAACCACAAGATCAGTGGTTCAAGTCCACCAGCTTCTTTGAAGGAGAAAGATGAGGCTGTCTGTTCCCACAAAGATTTATAGCCTCGGAACCCCTACAGAGGGTAGCTATGAATCAGAACCAACATGACAGCACCTAACAATGACAACAAAATATATCAGGGGTCCTGATGTGGTGCTGTAGAATAAGCACTGGACTGCTAACCACAAAGCTGGTGGTTCAAACCTACCAGCCACTACTCGGAAACACTATATATAGAGTCCTTACAAGTTGGAACAAATTCCACAGCACTTAGCAACAACAGAAATTGTATTAAGTAGCACCAGTGGCACTGTAGGGTTAACAGTGGACTGCTAATCACAAGGTCAGCAGTTCAAACTCACTAGCCATTCCATGGGAGAAAGATGAGGCTGTCTGCTCCCATAAAGATTTATACACTCAGAGAACCTATACAGGGGTCACTATGAGTCAAAACTGACTCGACAGCAACTAACAATTATCTAGACTAACAACAAGAAATACACTGATACATACATACCTACATACAAACATACTCATACAGAGATTAAAGTAATAAAATACAGTATCTGGAAAACCCATACCACCTCATTTGAGACTAGCTCAAAATAACCAGCTGATCTTTTCCAACTTGGGCAATATTAATTAACATCATGTGATTTTAAGGTCAAAATATTTTAAATTTCTAGAACAAACAAGATGGCGGATTGGATGGACATGCATTAAGGAGCTCCGTCAGCAACACCACAGAATACAGGACCAAGCAGGCTAAGGGGATGGTCCCAGAACTCTGAACCATATATAAAGGAATATTTAGA
>NW_006408661.1:4487981-4494425 GCF_000296735.1 Chrysochloris asiatica
GCACATTCTGCAAGTGGCCAGGAGGCAGACTTGCAGAATGTGCCCTTTGGAGATGTATAACTATTATATATGCCTGAGTGACTTTTTTGTTTGTTTGTTTATTTGTTTTTAAAAAAGATAAAGTGGATAGAGAGAAATAATGTTAACTGATGGTACATGGAGGGGATTATGATCATTGTAATGAAACAAAATGTATGATTTGTTGAATGTAAAACTGATATGCCCTGTAAACTTTCACTCAATCCACAATAAAAAACCTTAAAAAAAAATTAAATTTCTATAACAAGAAATCATGATTTGAATAGCAAAAATATTTTCTCTTCCTTCCTGAGAAATCTGACATCAACATTGATGATATCATGTAGCCTTTACAATAAGACTTATTATTAAATGCAGTCTTGTTGAATTAACTGACCTGACCATATCAATGTATATAACGAAACATCCTGTATAAAAGTGCATGTTAGTGTCTTGTATCTGGTTAAATAAAAGTGCAAATTTATTTCAATTGAATCAAATAAAAGGAAGAGAGGACAAGAAAATGTAAAATACAGATCCATTTAACATCTCAATTGGTATTCCAACAATTCCTGAAATCTTGTTTTTCACCAATGTGTTCAGTGCAGGTTGGACTTCTTCCTTCAATATCACTGGTTCTAACTCTTAAAATGGTTGAATGTTGACCAATTATTTTTGGTACAGTGACTGCTTAATCCCATCCATCTTTTTTTAACACTTCCTATATTTTTCGAACTTTTGCCCACAGACTCCTTCAATATTGCAACTCAAGGTTTGAGCTTTTCCTTTAATTGTTTGAACTTGAGAAATGCCTTTTGGTTTTCTAACTCCAAGTCTTTGCTTCACTCTGTTTTCTTCAAGCCACCCTTTATAATCTTCTGTTCAGATTTCTTCACAATTTTTTTCTGTTCATTTTAGCTATTGCACATCCAGAAGCAAGTTTCAGAGTCTCCTCTAGCACCCTTTTTTTTCCCCCCTTTCTATCTTTTTAATGACCTTTTGCTTTCTTCATGCCATCCCACAAATTGTCTGGTTTTCAGTCATTAGTCTTCAGTGAGTTAAATTTACTCTTCAGATGGTCTCTAGATTTAGGTAAGATATGGTTCTCATAGACTTGCTTTGACTTTCTCCAGCTTTAACTTGAACTTGTATATAAGTAACTAATAGTCTATTCCACTGTTGAGCCCTAGCCTTGTTCTGACTGAGTTTTCCATTGTTTCTTTACACAAATGTAGTCAATTTGATTCCTGTATATTCTGGTGAAGGAGCTCTGGTAGCGTAGTGGTTACGAATTGGGCTGCGAACCTCAAGGTCAGCATTTCGAAACTACTAGCTGTTCCGCGGGAGAAAGACGAAGTGTTCTGCTCCCATAAAGATTTACAGCCTTGGAAACCCTGTACAGAGTCGCTATGAGTTGGAACTGACTCCACAGCACATAACAACAACATATTCTGGTGAAGTCCACAAATATTGTCACCATTTATGTTGATCTTGCTAAATTCAACGCATCTTTTTTTTTTTTAAGCTTTTATTGTGAATTGAGTGATAGTTTACATGGGAAAACATCAGCTTTACATTCATCCTATAGTATTTCATTTCATTGCAATGATTACAGTCCCCTCCATGCATTATCATTCAACAGCATTTGCTTCCATTCCCTCTGTTTGTTTTTGGAAGTGCACCAAAGTACTCAGGAATATATAATTACTCAAACAACCAAAGGGTACACTCCTCAAGCCTGCCGCCGCCCCCCACCCCCACCCCACCAGCACACAGCCCCTCTCCCTCCTGGAGTCCAGAGACCCTAGCTGCTCCATCTCTCCACATCATTGTCTCTGCCTCCATCTCTAGCATCACTGCTTCTCTGGATAGGGTCCCGCATTCTGCTCCCTTGATGGTCCCAGGGTCCTCTGCTCCTGGACTGCAAAGTCAACCACTCCCCTCCTTTTGTTACAAAACATCTACCTTTACATTTGTGACATTCATAATCAGTCCTGATAGCAATTATTCACTATTGAACCACAAGAGTCATATCCCCATCTCCTTTAACCAGCCCTGTCCACACAGGTTGGAAACAACTCAGTGGAGAGTCTACCTTCTTCCACACCCTCTGAAACTAGGCTCTCTCTGGAAAGCTTGTAAGCCAGTCACTTTGTGCCTTTGTAGCCCCCCCATTTTGGGTAGCCAATGTCTAAGTTGCCCATCCCTGTCAATCCTGTGTACCGAGGGAGTGAGAATGATCCTCGCTGTAAAGATTTTATCAATGCATCTTGATTGCATGTTTGATCAATTTTAGACTGCAAAGTTGATAAAAAATCTTCAATTTCCTCATCTTTGGCATTACAGGAAAGATCTTGAAATGTTCCTTTTGAAGATGAATGTGATGTCATTTCTCTTTGATCTGTCATTCCCATCACAGTAAATCATATGATTATCCAATTCAAAATGGCCAATACCAACCAGTCTATTCCAGTGAACTAATGCCTAGAATAATGATCTTCCAGGTATTACATTTCATTTTTGATGACTTCCAATTTTCCATGAATTCATATTTCATACATTCCATGTTTCAATTATTAATGGATGTTTGCAGCTGTTTCTTTTCAAAATGAGACTCAACAGCTGCAAACAAAATATATTTAGAATCTCTATATTCATAAAACATCATTAAAGACAGTCTCCAGGTTATGAACAAGATTTGTTCCTAAGTGTGTATTTAAGTCTAAATATTTTAAGTCAAATTTGTAGGGAAGTCAGAAAGGTTCTTATTTAGTGCTGTGGGATATGCACTAGGCTGCTAAATGCAAGGTTGACAGTTCAAACCCACCAGCAATTGGCAGGAAAAATATGTGGCTAAATTCTCTGCTCCCATAAAGATTCAGATTAGAATCAATGGTAGTGGGTTGATTTTTTTCCCCTTAGTTCAAGAAGTTCAGGTAGTGCAGAAGCACTCTGCTGCTAACTCAAAGGCCCATGGTTTGAACCTACCAGCTACTCCACAGGAAAAAGATGTGGCAGTCTGCTTCCATAAAGATTTATAGCCTTAGAATCAAAATGGGGCAGTTCTACTCTGTCCTATAGGGTGGCTGTAAGCTAGACTTGACTCAAGGGCAGTGAGTTGGATTATTGCAAGAAAAGGCTCTAAGTCTTTTCAATGATTTAATATCTGCACACGCAGCAAGTAAAGATGACTGAGATGAAAAATATGTTGCAAGTAGTGATTAGTTCAATTGGCTCAAAGTGAGGGCAAATTTACATAATATTAAAGGGTAAATACGAGTTCTTAAGGAAGCTTGGTGGCTCCATAGGATAAGCGCTAGACTGAACCATAAAGTCAGTGATTCAAGCCCACGATTCACTCCAAGGGAGAAAGATGAGTCTTTCTGTTCCCACAAAACAAAATTTTTTAAGCCTCATAAACTCTATACAAGGTCGCTGTGAGTCGGAAGTGACTCAATAGCACTTAGCAACAACAGCAAGTGTTCTTACGTCAGAAAGGCAGATGTTCACAATCTAAGGACTATCTGAGGGGGCTTCAAAAATTCACGAAAGAAAGGAATGAAAAATTATCATATTTTTCCACAAACTTTTTTGAACCTTCCCCGTATTTGTTTTGAACAGCAACTTTATTGGAGAAAACCCAATAAAGCAAGATTAAGAGCAAAAGCCAAATAGCGAAGGTTTTTGTTTTTTTTTAACATTTCAAAGTTAAAGTGTTGTTGTCATTGTAAAATTACCCACATTTGTTACATGTGACATTACTGTTTTTTATAAATTAAAAGTTCAACTGATTTTGATTAGCCTGGAACTAGTTACACTACAACCTAATAGATCAAAGCAACTCTTGGGGATAAGTTTATCCTTTTTTTTTTCTCATAAAGAAATTTATGCAAGTGACAGAATATAACAAAAAAAAGTTCACAGTGTCGAAAGCCATTTAATAAATTTAATTTTGGCAAATATACATAAACAAATTAACAAATGCTGAACTCAGGATGATTTCATTTATTTGTTCTGGACCTATCAGATTAATAGGCATTAATTTTGTTAATGGAAACAAGAGAAGTCTATTGTTATATGCAGATTAGAAATGTAAACATTTAGCATTTCCCACAGCTACTGACTTTATTTTGAATGTTATTTCAAATAACAGAGAATGCCAGAGGAGGGTAGGCAAGCAAAGAGCTCTACTGCCCCCTAATGAAACAAGTCAGAAAAAAAAATTATAATAACTCAGAAAACTCCTTTTAAGCTGTGTGGAACAAGAAAATTATCTTACTCTGCTAAACGCAATAGACAAACACTAACACAATTAACTGGAAACAACTAAAACATATATCAAAATACTGTAGGAAAAGCTACTATCACCCAGTTTTTATGATAAAATTAGTAGCAAAACAGGAAAGCCTTGAGACAGAAACTTTGTAAAAGAAAGGAGCCCAAAGTAAAACAATGTTATCTGAGGCGATAGCAATTAAAACTTTACTGGAGGCTACGCTTTTTATGTGTATGTTGGAAGTAAAAGCTCTTACAATCCATATTTTTCAGTGAATTACAGAAGTTTTCAGTTCACTAGTTCAAAATTAAGAGGCATCAAAACAGAATCTTATAACCTACATTAACTTTAATTCTATCAGAATAAATTTCAATATAGGTATAGTTATTCTCCTGCAAAGTTTTAAAGCCTTGGAAACATCACATAGGGTCCCTATGAGTCAGGGTCGATTCCACAGCTAAGAACAACAGCAACACTGTAAGATTTACCCTTAAAATATTTGTTTCCTTTAATTTAATTAGTTGATATTAAACAAATATCAATTTTATATGACACCTTTGCACTTTACAACATTTTGCATTATAAACTAAATAGTGATCATTTCTAGCCATCCTTTTCATAAAAATCTTTCTTTAACAAATTGGATTTTTTTTAAAACCTGCTTCAAAATTTGTTTTTATAACCAAGATTTCAACCTGTCAGGAATACTTCTGAATTCTCATTTCTGAATAGAGCAAATATTTGGCAGAAAAGTCCTGAATAACAGGAGTTACAAAAAAAAATTAGGAGTCCTGGTGTGGTGCTATCAAATAAGTACTAGACCACAAGGTTGGAGGTTCAAACTCACCAGCTGCTCCTCAGAAACCCTACATAGGATCTCTATAAGGTAAAAACAACAGAATGGTACTTAACAACTTAACAACATAAAAATTACCATCAAGGAACCAAATAAGGAGTACAAAGAACAGAATACCACATCATCAAATCTGGGAGAACGTAAACAAAAGAAAGAACAGTGGAAGCAGTTGACTCAGGGGGACAGAGATGTAGTAAACTGTTCTTTTACAAAACTGGGGCACACATCATATAGGTCTATTTTTTAGGAGATAAAAGAAATATGGACTGAGCCCATATTATAGAGAAGACAGTCAATACAAAGAAAGAAGTACATTTAAGACTGTGTACTAGATGAAAGGAAAATATTCTTCACACATTTGTGTGCTGTTATTCTTGTCCCCAAGTGTTTTTGTTAATGAAAAGGATACTCTGACTCTGCAAATTACAAGCCTAACCATGTGCTGAACGACCTAACAATCCATCTATAGTCAAGGTCAAAATAGCAACACACTGAAAAATACAAATGTAACTCAAGTCTATGTCTCAAATGGGTTGGATTTCATATGTTTTGCCTTTGTGAATTAAAATATGACCATTTTATTAAAAATGTTACTCTTTCATTCTAATCTGTATGTAACATAGAGTTCACTTGTTTCCATTAAAAAAAATCAATACCCATTAAGTGTTGCAGTAGGATAAAGCACTAGACCATAAGGTTGGTTTGAACCACAAGGTTGATGCTTCAACTCACAATCCACTCCTTGGAAACGCTATACAAGTCACTATGAGTCAGAAGCAAATCGACAGCACTTAACAATTAATCATATAGGTACAGAGCAAATAAATTAATTTTATTTGCACTTGTTAGTTTATATATGTATTTGCTAAAATGAAGTTTATTAAAATAGCTTTTATACTATGGACATTTTTTGTTATATTCTGTAATTTGTATTAATTACTTTACAAAAAAAGGATAAACTTACCTCCAGGATTTCTAGGCTAATCAGAGTCAGCTCTATTTCTTTTAAAAAATTAGAATAGCAATGTCTTATGTAACAAAGGCTAGTAATTTTACTTACCTACCTAAAAATATTTGATAAGAATGTTGTTTATTGGTCCAGTGGTGAGGATTTTTGTTTTCTTTACATTTGCAATGCAATCCATACCGAAGGCTGTGCTCTTTGATCTTCATCAATAAATATTTTAAGTCCTCTTCACTTTCAGCAAGCAAGGTTGTTTCATCTGCATATCACAGGTTGTTAATGAGTCTTCCTCCAATCCTGATGCCATGTTTTTCTTCATATAACCCAGCT
>NW_006408661.1:4495556-4498072 GCF_000296735.1 Chrysochloris asiatica
GGAGCGGCTGGTAGTTTCGAACCGCTGACCTTAAGGTTCGCAGCCCGATTCGTAACCACTACGCTACCAGAGCTCCTTATAGGTACATACATATGTATTTTCATTCATGGAGTAATCCCAGTTTATACCTTTGTATTTCAGAGCTATACCTAAAAGAATGCCTTCTTTAAGTGATGCTGTCCTTTCCCTTCCCAAATCCTAGTAAGCATAAATACGGAAAACATAGTAAAGAAATATAAGAGAGAGAAAAGACAAGATCAATTTTATCAAGCAATACATTTATTGAAAAATTGGCTTAAAATAAAGGGATTTATTTTTTAATTCACTCAGAAAATACTGGTAATTGTAATGACAGCAGAAGCTAGCCTTTACTATTTACTGTAATAGTAGGTCATTGAACTAAGGGTATTATATAAACTGAGTCATTTAATCTTCACAAAAACTATGTGAGACAGACACTACTATCTAATTTTACAGGTGAAGAAACTGAGCTTCATAAAGATAAGTAACTTGCACAAGGTTAGCTACTAAATTGCAGAACAGAGAAAATATATCAGTCAATCTGACTCATTCACTAAACATATACTATTTTCTAGTGAAAATGAACATGAAATGACATTTTCAA
The DNA here is from genome assembly GCF_000296735.1 of Chrysochloris asiatica. Classification (NCBI taxonomy): domain Eukaryota; kingdom Metazoa; phylum Chordata; class Mammalia; order Afrosoricida; family Chrysochloridae; genus Chrysochloris; species Chrysochloris asiatica. The sequence goes on from NW_006408661.1 coordinate 4,496,182, forward strand.
ATAAATTATATATGAGATGAGCATGTCAGTGGTGTAAAATTTTAAAGATACATAACCTGGGCAGGCACTGGTCTCAGCCCTCAAAGTGTACCACACTTCATTCAGGAAGACAAAAGTATACATGACAGAACTAATAATAGTGAAAGTGCTAATAATAATGAATTAGGCCTGTATTTCACTGATCATTGTAAATAATGACACTGATTCCATTATTCTCAAACTGTATTCAGCGATAGAAAACCCTCTTTCCTCAGATCTTCCATAATACCTCATTCAAAATTCTATTTTATGTCTTAAGATGAGATAAAGTCTCATCTGTTCAAAAAATGCTTCCCATTTCTCCATTATAACGAATGAAAAAATAAAATAAAAAGTTGATATCCGAAGTACATGTTTCTCTATATGCCACAGTAAGAAATGTTTTTCTATGACAACTCTTTGACCCTTAAAAACCATGTTCAAGTTATTCTGAAATTAATGCTAAAGAAGAAATCCTATTTTCCAAGAGCTGGTATTTTAAATGCATGCACACACACTACAGCCATACACAAACATAATTCATATCATCATCATATTCCAGGAACTGCCTGGATAACAAACAATATCACCTCTGCATAGCTTAAAATACAAAATATCCAAGGATATCCATGACTATCTAACACTTAAAAGTATAATTTTATATGTTGTTGTTAGGTGCCGTCAAGTCAGTTCCAACTCATAGCGACCCTGTATAGGGTATAGGGTTTCTGAGGAGCAGCTGGTGAGATGGCACTGCTGACCATGCGGTTCAAACTGACCTTACGGTCCAGTGCTTCGACTACAGCACCACATCAGGACTCCATAATTTTATAGAGCCTCCATCAATTTTTTCCATTGCAGAATTTAAAAGAAAACATTGTATAAAAGCCCTAGAAGGAAAACATCTTGAAAGTTATTTCCCAAAATCAACAACAAAAGGATATTTAAACCTGGCATTAAACCCTGCTATAAATAAAGATCTGCTGATTTGTTAATCCTTGTTTCTTAATTTCAATTGAATTATGGTTAAAATTTCAATCCAGAAAACACCCTAGTAAGAATAAAGTAGTTGGTTTGTCAGTTTCTCTTGAGTTGGTTCAAACTCATGGTGAACACATGTGCAGAATAAAATTGTTCCACAGGATTTTCAAGGCTGTTACTTGTCAGAAGCAGATCACCAGGCCTGTTTTCCAAAGTACCTCTGGGTAGGTTTGATCTGCCAACCTACTAGCTAATGGTCAAGCAATTAACTGCTTGCACCTCCCAGGATTTCCAAACAATAAAGTGCAAAATGCATTATTTCAATATTATTCCAATTCTTACCTTTGAATCTTCATTGCTCACTCCTAGTTGCAACACAGCTTGAGGAGATTTCAGTTTTGCTTGAGCAGAGTGTGCCATCTGAAGGTTAAGTTGCCAATCAACGGTCTCCAGCTATAAAAGACAAGTGCAGATTGAAATCAGGTGGTATAGAAGACAGAAAACACGCAACTTCACACAAATTTCCATTCCACAAGAATGAACATAGGTAGCACAGACTTATTAGAAGTCAGTCTCAAAAGCTCCTTCAACCTGCATACTATGTAATATATACCTTTGAACTCATTAGACTGGTCTCTTGCCATGTCTGTCAAACGAAACAGCAAAATTTATTTTTAAATATACCCTACTGGTGTGGCAATGCAGGATAATGCACTGGAGAGAAAGGCTGGACTGAACCACAAGGTGGACAGTTCAAACTCACCAGCTGCTCCTCAGAAACCCTACACAGGGTTGCTCTGAGTTGGAACCAACTCAACGGCACCTAACAACAATTGCATTATAAAAATAAATGTTCTAGAGGGACTTCCGGTTTGCCAGATGGCCAGACAGC
>NW_006408661.1:4532320-4532947 GCF_000296735.1 Chrysochloris asiatica
CAACAATTGCCTCTTCATCTATGTACAAGTTCCTCATGAGCACTATTAAATATTCTGGAATACTCTCTCTGTAATGCTGTCCAAAGCTTGTCATGATACACACAACTGAAAGCCTTTGCGTAGTCAATAAAGGATAGGTAACCATCTTTCTGGTATTCTCTGCTTTCAGCCAAGATTCATTTCATGTCAGCAGTGATATCCCTCATTCCACATCTTCATTTGAATCTGGTTTGAACCTCAGGCAGTTCTCTGTCAATGTACATTTGCATCCGTATTTGGATTATCTTTAGCACAATTTTACTTGTATGAGGTATTAATGATATTGACCCATGACTTCTGCATCTCACTGGGTCATCCAACTCTTTGGAATGGGCAAATATGATCTCTTCCAATCAGTTGACCAGGTAGCTGTCTTCCAAATTTACTGGCACAGATGACTGAGCACCTCCAGTGCTGCCTCCGTTTGGTGAAAGATTTCAGTTTGTATTCCATCAATTCCTAGTGCCTTGTTCTTTGCCAGCGTCTTCAATGCACCTTGGACTTCTCCCTTCAGTATCATTGGCTCTTGATCACATGCTACCTCCTGAAATGGTTAAACATCAACCATTTAATTTTGGTACAGTGACT
>NW_006408661.1:4534697-4540039 GCF_000296735.1 Chrysochloris asiatica
GGAGGAAAAGTTGTCAGAATTGGTAAAGAAGGTTGGAAGCATGACTGACGTTAGCCTCATGGTAATCATCAGCCTTGAACTAATGTTAAGTTTGATTCTTCTTCCTCCTGGTGAAGTTAGGAGGTCAGACATGGCACCCACAATCTATTTACAACTCTCAATGAGATGGGCTGACCCACTGGCTGCAACAATGAGCCCAAATATAGGAACGATTGTGAGGATGGCAAAGGACTAGACAGTGTTTCGTTCTGTTGTACATACGGTCAATATGAGTGGAAACCAACTCGACAGCACCTGAACAAGGCAAAAGCTCAACACTCTTTAGAGACTAGATAAACGAACCCACAGACAAACAAGTAAAGAAAGTGTTTTAAGGAAAGATTTTTTTTTTTTTTTTATTTTAAAGAAGGAAAAATCATCCACGATATCAAACACTGATGGCATATTAAGTTAAGGACCAAAAATAATCCATTCTATTTAACAGCACTGACATCCTGGTGATCTTAACAAAAGTTGTTGTTGTTAAGTACCGTCGAATTGGCTTAAACCACTGACCTTGCAGTTTAAATGACTTTGCAGTCTGATGCATTAGCCCACAGAGTCACAAGTAGTTCTAGGAAAACAACAGAAATAAAAACCTAATTTGGATGGGTTTCAAGCAAAAACAGGAAAGGAATTAGACAGTAACTGTAGTTCACTCTTATAGAGTATATTATAAAGAGGGGCCGAGAAATGAAGTAAGGATCCCTGGTGTCACAATGGTTAAGCACTGACTGTTAATCAAAAGGCCAACAGTTAGAACCCACTCAGTACCTCTGCAGCAAAGAAAAGACCTGGTCAATTGCTCCCAGAAGATTACAGACTAGGAAACGCTATGTAGCAGTTCTATTCTGCCACAGTGGGTCACTACTGAGTCGGAATCAACTTGATGGTACACAACAGAAATGAAGTGATTAATGGACATACAGGACCAAAATAGAGGGGCAGTTTTCTTTCTTTATAAGGGAAAGAAAGCATACTTGTACAGTGATACAAATGACAGAGGGGAAAACAAATCATGTAGCAAAGTGAAAACATCCTTAAAAAGATGTGAAGGAATAGAATCTAGTGAAGAAGTGGAAGGCCTTAGAAAGAAGCACAACTGTTCATTTGTAGTAACAGGAAGGACAGCCAATGTATGGGCACAAATGCTAATGAATGACAGATGTGGTAAGGAAAGAAAGTGGACACTCTTTTCTGATAGCTTCTATATCCCCAATTAAATAAAAAGCAAAATAAGCTGAAATGCAATTTTGAATCTGAGAAGATTCAAACCTTCCAAAATGAAGATCACAAAAAAAAAAATAAAATGAACTACGGAAATGAACAAAGGCTATCTTCCACGGAAAATCTCAACTATAAAACTTTCTGTACCCCTAAAAATGTACAAGTACTCAACCTTAGAATGACGAAGAGTCATTGTAAAAAGAAGCCATGAAAGCAGTGATGAACGTGTTGCCCTTTATGAGTAAGAAAGTAGCAGTGTCCTTCCAAGGCTCCCTGACCTTTTTCCTTTGGGGGCCAGGGAGAGAAACTTTATGGCTTCAAGGCAAATAGAACACACCTTTTGGTGTCCTAACTCCTGGTATACTATATGACCAAGCTCTTCCTTGTCAAAGGACTAGGACCTAAATTAGATGACAGAGAGACCCTGAAATAGAGGGAAAGGAAAAGAAACAAGAGAAACCAGCAGCAGACACAGAAGCAGTGGTTAATGTTATATGTAATATTATTATTCTACTTTTCTGCTCACCACTATAAAAAGTAACAGGCAAATATAATGGCCTATAGCTGCTTCTTTGCCATCATCTTTCTCTCCTTTTAACTGGTAATGGTGGTGGTAATGGCAGTATTGGTGGTAGTAGTGCAAACAAAATAATGCTAAAAACACAGTAATAACTATATACTGCATAATTGTATTACACATTCTACTTATGTACCACCTTTGTTACAAATACATGGAAATATCTTTATTATAAGGACTTCTGTGGTTAAAGAATACAAAACTAAGTGAGCAAGAGAAAATATTATTTCAAAGTGTGCTTTTTATTTTCTAAATATATGGAATATTTTGAACTTCTATGAATATTGTTACTAAAATTCAAATTAATTGTATTATGGTCAGAGAATTGCTTTATATATGCTTTCAGTTCTTTGGTATTTGATGAGATTGTTTCATGATATTATGTGTATACATAATATATTTCAGAGTATGGGTGTACAAATTTACATATATATAAATCTAGCAAAGAGTGCATTAGATAGGTTTAACAATAGCTTGGAAATAACTACAAGAACTGTGAATTTGAAAATAATTTGATAGAAATTAGCTAAACTGTAATACAAAGAGAAAAAAGAATCTTTAAAATAATTCTCAAGATGCACCTAACTGAATGACAAACAAGCCACAAACTGTTGCCTGCTTTTAATACACAGAAAAAAGTTTATTTTTTTGTAGACTTTGTATCCTTCAACCTTACTAATTAAAATCACTTAATTTAGTACTTTTCCAAATTCCATGGGGTTTATTATAAACATAATCATATCACCTATTAATAAGCTTATATATAATTGGCAAAGGATGCATGCCCAGAATAAGTAAAGAAAACAAAAAGACGAAATACCAAAATAAAATAAAAACAAAAAATTTGAACAAATAAGCACAAAATAAAATATACAAATAGCCACTAAGCACATAAGAATGTGTCCAACACCACTTAACCAGGAAAATACCAACTAATCTCATGAGACATCATGTCATACAGTGAATAAAATTAAAAAGGACTTACAATTGCAAATACTTGGAAGAATGTGAAGTGACTGAACTCTCAAACATTGCTGGTGAAAGGTAAAATGATACAATAATCACTTGTTAGAGCAATTTGGCAGTTTCTAATGAAAACAGCAGCAGGGATGCTGGACAGGTTTCAGTGGAGCTTCCAGAGTACGACAGACCAGGAAGTAGAGACACATCACTCTGAAGGGTTAGCCGCTGAAAACGTTATGAAGAGCAGCAGAAGAGTGTCTGTTATTAATGCCAGAAGATGAGCTCCACAGGTTGGAAGGCACTCAAAATACAAGTGGGAAAGTACTGCCAGCTCAAAGTAGAGTCGAGTTGCTCTATCATGATGTGCACAAAGCTCCATGATGTGGATCAAATTTTGGGAAACTTTCATTTCCTGATGGGGCACAACTCCATGAGATGAAATGAGAAAAAACAGGTACAAACATCCATTTAATTGGAACATGTAATGAATGTATTGATGTATGAATTTAGGAAAATTGGAAAGTGTGTCAAAAAATGAAATGGTAAGCATAAAGATCAATATCCTATGAATTAAAGATCAATATCTTATGCATTGTTGTTGTTGTTAAATGGCATACCATCAGTTCTGACTCACAGCAACTCTGTAGCAGGTTTCCAGAGTGGCTGGTGAGTTTATACCGTCAATAATGCGGTTCAAATCAACCTTACAGTCCAGTGTTTATATTACAGTGCCACGCCAGGACTACTAGATATTAGTGAACTGAGATGGGATGGTATTGGCTATCTTGAATGAGACAATGATATGGTTTACTTGTTGTTGTTTTAAGAGCTATTGAGTTGGTTCTGACTCATAGCTGTCCTGCATAGGGTTTGAACCACAGAACTTGCAATTAGCAGGCCAGTTTTATCCTACAGTGCCAAACCAGGACTACTATGAGTTGTTGTTGTTGTTAAGCACCACCGAGTCAGTTCCAACTCATAGCAACCCTGTACAGAGTTTCTGAGCAGAGGCTGGTAGTTTGGACCACTGACCTTGTAATTCAAACAGACCTTAAGGTTATGTTCTTATCCTATAGCACCAGGACTTTAATATGTAGAGAACTACAAATTGAAAAGGAATGGCATCACACTCATTGTCAAAAAGAGCATCTCAAGATCTGTCTTATAGTACAACACTGTCTATGATAGAATAATATCCATACACCTACAAAGATCAGTTAATATGACTATTATTCAATTTTACATGTTGTTGTTACGTGCCATTGAGTCGGTTCTAACCCATAGCGACCCTGGATAGGGTTTATGAGGAGCAGCTGGTGAGCTTGAACCACCAACCTTGCAGTTCAAACGGCTTTGCAGTCTGGTGCATTAACTCACAGCACCACCACTAAAACCAGTGCTGATGAAATTGAAGAATTTTGCAGCTTCTTCAATATGCAATCAAGATGTTCTGACAATTACTGGGATTGGTATGTGAACATCAGAAACAAAGACAAAGAATCTGTAACTGGAAAATATGGCGTTGGTAGCAGAAACCGTACTGGAGATCACAAGCTAAAATTTTGAAAGACGTACTACGTACACATTGCAAATACCTTTTTCAGCAACATAAACAGCAACTATACATATAGACCTTGCCAGATGGAACACACGAGAATCGTGGAAAGAGACAAAAGATCAGCTCAATATCATCAGCAAAACTGGACCAGGAACAGACCATCAACTGATCATATGCAAGTTCAGACTGAAGCTGAAGAAAATTAAAACAAGTCCAGAAGAACCACAAAAACCATGAGTATAACCCACCTGAATTTAGATTTCAAGGACATATTTGATGAATCAAAAACTAAAGAATAAAGTCTAGAAGAGTTATGAATGAAATCAAGAACATCACATATGAATAAAGTAAAAAGTCATTAAAAAGATAGGAAAGAAAGAAGAGACCAAAAGGGATGTCAGAAGAGACTCTAAAACTTACTTTTGAGCATAGAGAAGCTAAAGTGACTTGAATAAATGAGGAAGTAAAAAAGCTAAACAGAAAATTTCAAAGGGCAATTTAAAAAGACAGTCTTTTACAATGAAAAAATAACATATTACAATGAAATGTGCAAAGATCTGGAGTAAGAAAGCCAGAAGGGAAAAACATTTCAGCATTTATCAAGCTGAAAGAATTGAAGAAAAAATTCAAATCTTGACTTTTAATACTAAAGGATTCTATGGGCAAAATAATGAATGATGCAAAAACATCAAAAAAAAGTTGAAAGAGTAGTGTGAAGAAGAGGCAAGACCGACCCCCGGATTGACCAAAGGCCGCGCATAGCTGCATCCCCGCGGTCCAGCGCCTGCGCCCCACCGCCGAAGCCACCATGCCCTAGAGAAAGGCTGAAGGGGATGCTAAGGGAGATAAAGCCAAGGTGAAGGATGAACCTCAGAGGAGATCCGCAAAGTTATCTGCTAAACCTGCTCCTCCAAAACCAGAACCTAAGCCTAAAAAGGCCCCTGCAAAGAAGGGAGAGAAGGTACCCAAAGGGAAAAA
>NW_006408661.1:4540539-4543517 GCF_000296735.1 Chrysochloris asiatica
GTCAGGCAATCTGGACTTTCCAGAAATGTCATCTCATTGGCACCCCTCAAAAGAGCAGCAGTTCCTTTGTTTAGATTGTGGGTCTTCAGATTGGTCATTCTGCCATTTTCATTTCATTTTCTGAAAGTCAGGGTCGGCTCATGAAAAGTTGTTAAACAACATGCTAAATGTGAAATGTCAACCCTCACTCTAAACTTTCCCTGTTGAGACCATCAGATGAAGACTTCATTGCGTTTTATAGTGGCTTTCTCATTTTGGTAGTCTATCGAAGAAGGGAGTTTGAAAGTTGTCGTATACTGTTAACAATTGTCTGTCCATGTCCTGCCTGAATATCATGATTGTTTATGAAAAGTATCTTTAATAAAGCTGGATACAGTTTGGCTTGGGGGGAAAAAAAGATGAAAGAAATGCACAGTCATTGAAACAAAAAGAATTGGTCAACATCCAACCATTTCAAAAGGTAGCTCAGCAACTGATGGTACTGAAGGAGGAAGTCAAATCTGCACTGAAGGCATAAGTGAGAAAAAACAACAAGCCAGAAATTGGCAGAATACATACTGAACTGTTTCAACAAACTGATACAGGATTAGAGACACTCACTCATCTGTGACAAGAAATTTGGAAGAAAATTACCTGACCAATCTAATGGAAGAGATCCCTACTTGTACCTATTCCAAACAAAAGTAACTCAACATAATACGGGTATCAGAAAACATATACTTGGTACCACATGCAAGTAAAATTTTGCTGAAGACAATTCAAAAACAGGTGTATTGACAGGGAGCTGCAAGAAATTCAGGTTTGAACTGCCAATCCTGTGGTTAGCAGTTCAGTGTTTATGCAACAGCACCTTACAACAACTTAATTAAAGTGTCAATTCTGGCACATAGATAAAGCACACCTTTTCATTGATTCACAACACTGTTAAAAATTAAACATGGAAAAGGAAGCAAAAATTGATATTACCCATTATCATCAAATCAATTCTGACTCATTTGTTGTTGTTTTGAAGTGCCGTCAAGTTGATTCTGACCCAAAGTGACCCTGTATAGGGTTTCCAAGGAGCAGCTGATAAGCTTGAACCACTGACCTTGCAGTTCAAACGACTTTACAGTCTGATGCATTAGCCCACTCATGGTGAACTTAAATAGTTTCTGAGACTTTAAATCTGTAGAGGAGGGCAGACTCATCAGACTACTTAAAAGTGGTGGATGGTATGTAAATTTGGTATTTAAATGTGAAAAATAGTCAAATTAACTGGTGTTTGTAGGTGTATGGATATTATTCTATCACAGAGTTGTACTACAAGATACATCTTGAGATGCTCTTTTTGATAATGAATGTGATGCCATTCCTTTCCAATTTGTGGTTTCCAACCTTGTAGTTAGCAGCCCAACAACCAGCCCAACATCATTTCTATATAGGCAGACAATAATGCTAAGAGTCACCAGGAGTTAGAGATAGGAGACATGGCAAGGAGTCAACAAATGCTGTCTAGAATTAAAATACACATTTTTTCTCTTTTTAATTAGGATACCAATCCACTCAGTTTTTATAATTTTTTTTTCTTAATCATAGAAGATATGGTTAAAAAACAAGAACAATTAAGAGGCGGGCTAGAAGGCCGCTAGGGTGGAGGTGCTGTGAGGTTCACCATCAGCAGTACCACAGAATACCAGTCAAAGCAGATTCAGCACAGAGCTCCAAAACTTAGAACCACATAGGTAGGATTATTTAAAAACTTTGAAGGCTTATAGCTAGTGAAACTTGTAGTGAAAGTAAGAAATCACGTACTTCTGAATCTGCCAACAACTTGGGAGAGACCAAATGGGAAGACTAAGCAGGGGAGCAGACACACCACGGAACAATGCCATGGGAACCTCAGAACAAACATGAACAATACACTTTGATGGTTTTGCTTTGTTCTGATTTTCTTTTCTTTTTTTGGTATCTGTCCATTGGCCCCCTACTGTTTGCACACCTCCATTCTGCTGACTAGAAGAGGTGCCTTAGCGAGTGGACACCCCCCATCCTCACCGCTGGTGGGTTCTTCTGCCACACATGTGCACAGATACTCTCAGCCCAAGAGCCAGCCCTGAACAGTTTTGCTGGGTTTTTTTTAATACTAAAAGGCCAGAAAAGGGGTGTGGAAAGAGAAAAAGAGTTTAAAAACAAAACAGGCCAAAAAATAAATAAAATCTGGGGGTAGAGTAACAACCAACAGAGGCATCTTGAAATCTGTCAGACAGCTTTGAAGGCAAGAAGCTGAAAGAAGACATTAAAATCATACTCATATTAGCCTAAAGATTTTTTTTTTTTTCTTGTCTCTCTCCTCTCCCTTTTCTGCGATTATAGACTACAGTATACCATCTAGATTTTGTTGTGGTGTTGTTATGTTGGGTTTTTATGCTGTTGCTGTTTTGCTGTTTTATGTTCCCCCTTCTACCTTTTGGGGACTCTTTCTCTCCCTACATTACCCAAGAAGAGACAGCAACTGCTGCCATTTAGTCAAGCTACAATCATACTGTATAAAATACCAAAATCCAAGCAAAAAACAACGCCAACGGCCATGTACCAGGGAGGCAGACAACACCTGTGAAAGTTACTCTGAGTTAAGCAATAAGAAGAGTGAAAAGGGAAGCCCACATACTGATCACATCTACCTAAAACAATCAGAAAGGATAAAAAATACCAAAACACATATCCAATTAAGTGGTAAGGCCAAGATGAACACTAAACATATCCATGAAGCAAAAGCAGATGACCATATGAGTGCAAGTCCAGAAACAAGATAAAATGTCTGAGACAAATGACCTACAGGTAGACCTGGATCCATTCTGGAAGAAGGGCAGGCCATGGAAATGCCTGAGAAGGAATTCTGAAAAAATTATAAAATGTTTCAAAGCACTTTATAATGGAGTCAAGAAAAATAATGAAGAAGTCAGCAAAGCACTGCAGGAACAATTAAAAAAGATAGA
>NW_006408661.1:4566988-4568092 GCF_000296735.1 Chrysochloris asiatica
AAGGACTTCATTCTTCTTGGATCAGCTATCAACACTCATGGAAGCAGCAGTCAAGAAATCAAATGACGTATTGCATTAGGCAAATCTGCTGCACAGATTTATTTTTTTTTAATGTTTTATTGTGAATTACGTGATAGTTTACATGGGAGAACATTAGTTTTACATTCAGTCTATCGTATATTGTCTCTCATTGCCATGGTTACAATCCCCTCCATGCAATCCTTCCCCCCGTACCTCCCAGGTCTTTAGCACACAGTCGCTCTCCCTCTCCCCCTAAAGTGTTGAAGAGCAAAGATGTCAGCTTGAGGACTAAGGTGTACCTGACTCAAGCCATGGTAATTTCAATAACCTGATATACATGCAAAAGTTGGATAGATTGTAGAAGAATTGTTGTATTTGAGTTATGGTGTTGGATAAGAATATTGAAAGTACCATGGGCTTCCAAAAGAACAAACAGATCTGTGTTAGAAGAAGTATAACCAGAGTGCTCCTTGGAGGCTATGATGGCCAAACTTCGTCTCTCATACTTCGGACATATTGTCAGGAGGGACCAGTCGCTGGAGATAGATATCATGTTTGGTAAGGTGGAGGATCAGAGAAAAAGAGGTAGACTCAGAGTGAGATGGATTGGCAAAGTAGTAGCATCAGTCGAGTCCAGTGCGGCAACAATTGTGAGGTTGGCCCAGGACCTGGCAGTGTTTCGTTCTGTTGTGCATAGGTTCGCTATGAATCAGTATCACTTGATGGTACCTAACAAAAATAACAAGCTTTGTAGTTTGTCTTCTCTTGTTTTTGTGTTTTCAGTTATGTTTGATAATGTATTTATGCCATGTATCAGAGCCCCTAAATTTGTCCCAATTTTTAATTGATGATCTTTATATTTCTAGGTTTTACATTTAGGTTTTTGCTCCATTTTGAGTTTATTTTTATATATAGTGTGGGATATGGGTCTTGTTTCATTCTTATGCAAGTGGATATCCAGTTTTGCCAGCATCATTTGTCAAAGCGACTATGTTTTCCCCATTTAATGAGTCTAAATTCTTTGTTAAAGATCAACTGATAAGATGCTTGGCTGTCTTTTGAATCTTGGTTTTCTTTGCATTA
>NW_006408661.1:4569967-4575905 GCF_000296735.1 Chrysochloris asiatica
ACAGGGTCGCTATGGGTCAGAACTGACTCGACGGCACTTAACAACAACAACAACAAAAAACAACTAAAAAACACAATGGAAAAATTGGTATAAATGGTCATTATACTCTTCACCTTCATAAATTCAATGTAAAAAAAACAAGAAAAAGCTACTTCACTTAAGAATATTCTTGATGATGTAAAAATTGTTACATTCAATTCCAACTCTTAAATATACACCTTAATTGTGTATCTGATGAAATAGGAAATAAAAGAAAGCATTTTTGCTGCAAACCAAACTGCTATAACTCCCAGAGAATTCGATTTCTACAACACATGAATTTTAAGCTGAATGAGCATACACAAAACTTAACTCAAAATGGATTATAGATCTAAATATAAAAGGTACTTTTATAAAACTAAAGAACACAATATATAAGTAAAATCTTTATGGCCTTGTTTTAATTTTTTTAGATATGACAATAAAGGCACAAGTAACTAAAAATAGCTAGATAAAAAGACTTCACCTAAATTTAAAATTTTTTTGCTTCGAAGGTCACTATAAAAAAGCAGTCAAAAGGCAATCCACAGAATGGGAGAACATATTTGAAAATCAAATAGCTGATAAGGGTTTAATACATAGAATACATAAAGAACTCTCATAACTCAGCTACAAAAAGACACATAACCCAATTTAAAAATGGGCAAAGGAGCTAAAGATACATTTGTCCAAAGGCAATGGCCAACAAACACATGAAAAGACACTCAACAACATTAGCCACAAAGGATAATACAAGCCAATCCACAATGAACTGCCACATCACAACTAGCTATTATTGGTGTGTGCTGTCAAGTTGGTTCTGACTCACAAAGACCATGTATAGGCTTTCCTTCAACCTTTATAGGAGCAGAAAATCTCATCTTTCTCCCATGTCGCAACAAAAGGAAGGGTATAAAAATAAAAAATAACAAATGTTGGAAAATGTGGAGAATTTACACCCTGATCCATTTCTGGTGGGAATGAAAACTGATACAGCTGCTATAGAAAATGATTTGGTGATTCCTCAGAAGCTAACATAGAATTACCATATGACCAACCAAGTCCATTCCTAGGAATAAAACTCAGTGAATTTAAAAGAGGTATTCAAACCTAAAAATATTAACAGCAGGACTCTTCACAGCACTCATAGGTAGAAACTAAATAGTGCATATATTGTATGTATTTATATATTTTCTTTTGCCTGACCCTACCTCTCATACTTCAGACACATTGTCAAGAGGGACCAGACGCTAGAGAAAGATATCATGTTTGGTACAGTGGAGGGTCAGAGAAAAAGAGGAAGATCCCCAGTGAGATGGACTGGCCAACTGGCAACATCAGTGGGCTCAAGCATGGCAGTAATTGTGAGGTTGGCCTAGGACCAGGTAGTGTTTCATTCTGTTGTACACAGGGTCGCTATAAGTCAGTACCAACTCGATGGCACCTAACAACAACAAGCTCTCAACAAACTTAAGGAAGCATCAGTCAAGAAATCAAAGGTCGTATTGCACTAGGCAAATCTGCTGCACAGGACCTCTTCTTAGTGCTCAAGAGCAAAGACGTTCAGTTCGAGGACTAAGGTGCACCTGTCCCAAACCATAGCATTTTCAACAGCATCACATTCCTGTGAAATTCAACGATGCATAAAGAAGACTGTAAAATAACTGATGCAATTGAGTTATGATGCTAGAGAAGAATATTAAAGCACAATGCTTGAATGTAAAGCTGATGATCTTGTCTGTTAACCTTCACTCAATTCACAATAAAAAGTTAAATAAATAAAATAACTTTTATTTATTTCTGGACTGACAGAAGAACAAACAAATCTATGTTAGAAGGAAGTATAACCAAAACGCTACTTAAAAGCCAGGATAGCAAGACTTTTTCTCTCATACTTGAGACATGATATCAAGGGGGACCAGTCCCTAAAGAAGGACATCATGCTTAGTAAAGTGGAGGGTCAGCGACAGAGAGAAGATGTTCAATGAGATGGTTGGCATGGTGACAGCAACAATGGGCTCAAGCAAACAATTTTGAGATGGGGCAGAACAAGGTAGTGTTTTGCTGTGTTGTGCACAGGGTCACTATGTGTCAGAATCAACTCAATGCTACCTAAAAACAATCTCCCAACAAAATGTTATCAACTTAAAAATTCTTCAGATAACAAGGAAACTGCAAGCCACCACATAATATGAATGAATCTTGAGGACATTATGCTGAGTAAAATTAGTCATTCACAAAAAGACAAATACTACATAAGACCATTATTGTAAAAGCTTAAGAAAAGATACCCATACTAACATGAAAAAAAAAATCTTTATTGGTTACTAGTGGGGGTGAATGGGGAGGTTGAGGGGACTGGGGGGAGGGAACGGTTGGGCATAGTGTAGGGAGTAGACACATCATAGTTCGAGTATTGGGGAAGGCAATACACAGTAAGGGGGATGAGAATGAAAGAACAAGGTAGATAGGGGAACACAGACAGATTTGCATGGGCTAAAAGGGACAGAGGTAAATAGTGATACAGGGCTCTGTGATACAGGGATTGAGGCATAGTCTGAAGAGGGGAAATAATGTTAAGATGCTTGACTGTTTTATGAATATTGGTTTACCTTGCCTACTATTGTAAAATAGACACGAGTGGAATAGAAAGGAATGTTGGGAAACATGATGACAGAATGCCTGTAAACTCATATTCAGCTTGTAACTGATTGGAATACCTAAAAGGAGTTCTAGAACTTGCCCAGTGAAATAGGCTTCCTGTAGTGCCTTTGCAGTGTATAAGACCTTGGGTGGAATCCTGAGCCCCATCCAGAACCTTCTGAGGTAGGACATTCCCACTATAAAAGACAAGCACACCAGCCTGGAATAGCTAGAGCATCAGAAGATACTTCTTGAAAACAAAATTCAGCAGAACAATCCAAAACAAAAATGGGAGTGTGACTGGCTACTACAAGAATAAGCAAGTTGTTCACTGGGGAGCCATCAAGGCAAGCAATCAAGTCCCTTAGGACAAATCCCCGCTTCAAGACTGAACCTCAAAAAGAACACATGAATAGGAATGTAAGCTTGCTGGCGACCAGGTTGATCTATTGGTGAGTGCAGCAATGAAGAAATGGGCTGAGTTCAACCACATTCCATAGATTCCTGTTGATCTGGATATGAGAGAGAGAAGAGGAAGAGCTGGTTGGTCCAAAGTGTGGTGAGACCTTGGGACACCTGAGCCCATGGACAAGGACATAGCCACAGAGGGCGAGAGCTGAGAGTGAAGCATCCAGATGATATGAAGTGAGGGGAGACACACGAGAATACCTAAACTTGCAGACAGTACCCATTTTACCTAGCCTCGATGGCTTGATAATCAGAACTCAACTAGAAGATTAAAAAAACAATTTTTGATAAAGGAAACGAGTATAAATTGCTACAATTTGATGAACTTGATCTATACTTATGGATGTAGTAGCTCAAAATATCAACTGAGAGGAAAGGAGTCTTCACATCAAGTATCAATCCTATCCCCTCTGTATACAGGGTAGATAGGGATGGGCAACTTAGACATTGGCTACCTAAAATGAGGGGACAATAAAGGCATGAAGTGACTGGCTTACAAATTTTCAAAAGGGAGTTTAGCATAAGAGTGTGTGGAGGAAGGCAAAGACCCCCATTGAATCGTTTTCATCTTATTTAGACGGTTCTAGTGAAAAGAGATGGGGATAAGATTCTTATGATTCAATAGCAATTGTTATCATAACTAATTGGGACGTCACAACTGTAACTGTAGAAGTTTTGTAACAAAAACAGGGGAGTAGTTAATCTTACCATACAGAAACAGAGGACCCTAGGACCATCAAAGGAGAAAAGCACAAGCGAAATGCAGGACCCTATCCAGAGAAGCAGACACATCAGAGATAGAGGCAGAGATAAGGATATGGAGAGAGGGAGCAGCTGAGGACTCCGCACTCTTGGAAAGAGAGGGACTGGGACTGGCAGTCAAGAAGCAGGTTTGCAGAATGTGCCCTTTGGTTGTTTATATTATTATATATTCCTGAGTGGTTCTGTGTACATCCTTCCCCTCAAAAAAAAAAAAAGGGAATGGAAGTAAATACTCTTGAATGATGATGCACAGAGATTGTAATCAATGCAATGAAACGATGGTGTAAAGCCAATGGTCTCTCATGTAAACTATCACTCAGTTCACAATAAAAACTTTAAAAAAAAAATAAAATTCTTCAGATATAACAATTTATCCCAAAATATATCTGGAGCAATATAGTGTATACCTTGTGTGGAGCCAAAATCCTCTGCCTGAATTTTTCAACTGTTTCTTGACCCATTGTAGACCAAGCATTGACAAATGCTTCAGTTTTGTCTTGTCTAAGATGAATGTTCTCTAACTGTTGCTGCAAAGCTGCTGGCTTCACATTGTGATACACGGCCTATTAAACAAGACAAAAAAATTACATATACTGTAAACATTCATGAAATTCACAATTAAAGCTTCAAAAATAATTACACGTAGCCCTAATATTCATACTGTGATCAAACATAAAATCACACATACAACACTATAAACAAATACAAACTTATTTTTAAAAGATTTGAATCAAAAGAATCTTTTATATTGTCTATGGTTTGAGAAAAGGTTGATTATGACATGTCTTAGTGATGTTCTTTTGGGGTCTATCTTGCTTGGGGTTCATTCCATTTCATGAAATCCTATCTTCTCGTCTTTCATGATGTTAGGGAAGTTTTCTTCCAACAACTCCTTAACAATTTGATTTGTGCTTTTTTTTTTGTCTCTTCCTGATCTGGAATTCCAATCACAGGTAAATTATTCCTCTTGATGATGTTCCACATAAATCTTAGACTTTCTTCAGATTTTTTTCATTCTTTGATTGTTCCTCGGACTTAGCAGCTCATCAGCGCCACTAAAGATCTTTGCAATGCCAAAAAGAGCAAAGAAATTTTTAAATATCAATGTATCCTACCACTTATCAAATAACTATTACTAATACCGCTGTTGTTGTTAAGTGCTGTAGAGTTAAGAGGGCGCAATGAGAGGAGAGAGATCTGAACAGCAGCATAAATAACAATAACACACTGAATTTAGAGTAGAAAAGGAAAGCAAAGATGCAGTTGAGAAGGAAGAAACAATATACAATAGGTCCTTGGACAATTCATTTTTAAAAAGTTTGGCTCATTTTTGCCAACTCATTTATTTCCTTAAACAAAAACTGTTCATCTTTCCAAAATATTACACCAAGTAAAAACAGATTCCAAACTTTAAAACTATCTCAAATCAATGAAATCTTGATTCATATGGTCAAATATTTTCTTCATGCTATTCAACATTGATTAGTTTGTAAAATGACATATTCTTACATGCCACTAACTCATAGAGATGCAATGTAAAAGAGCAGAACTGTTCCATAGGGTTTTCTAAACTGTAATCTTTACAAAAGCATACTGCCAGACCTTTCTCCCATTGAGCAGCTAGAAGGATGTGAACCACTAACCTTGCAGTTAAGCAGCTGATTGCTTAATCATTTGCACTGCCGAGGATACTTTGACAAATCTGAACAGGGGCAGTGAGATAGAACACAGACAGAAACTGTTGCCTGGCCAGACAAGACGTGGCCATTTTCAACTTTTCCACCAGCATTCACTCTACGCAACAGTCTGATTACACAGACATGCACCATAGGCTGGCAACAACAACAACAAAAAAGGTGTGATTCATTCCCAAGATTCTCCTAGTGACTGGAAACATGGCCAGTCCCTACACGAACCCATCCCCTGCAGAGAAGTTGCTAGAAGCCAGAGGCACACGGTCATGGTATATTGTTGTTGTTCTTTGTTGTTAGGTGCCATCGAGTCGGCACCAACTCATAGCGACCTTATGCACAGCAGAACAAAACAA
>NW_006408661.1:4577760-4590430 GCF_000296735.1 Chrysochloris asiatica
TATCAAATCTGTTCTTCAGATGATCTCTAAATTCAGGTGGGATATATTCAAGGTCATATTTTGGCTCTCGTGAACTTGTTTTCATTTTCTTCAGCTTCAGTTTGACTTTGCATATCAATAATTGATGGTCTGTTCCACAGTCTGTCCCTGGCCTAGTTTTCACTGATGATATGGAGTTTTCCACTGTCTCTTTCCACTGATGTAGTCAATGTGATTTCTATGTATTTCATCTTGCGAGGTCCATGTGTATAGTCCTCTGTTATGCTGTCTAAAGAAGGTATTTGAAATGAACAAGTCATTGGTTTTGCAGAATTCTATCATGCGTTCTCCAGTATCATTTCTATCACCTAGGTCATATTTTCCAACTACTGGTCCTTCCTCTTTCTTCCCAACCTTTGTATTCCAATCACCAGTTATGATCAATACATCTTGATTGCATGTTTGAACAATTTCAGATTGAAGAAGTTGGTACATTTCTTTTACTTCATCCTCACTGGCTTTAGTGGTTTGTGCATAAATTTGAATAATAGTGGTATTAACTGGGCTTCTTTGAAGGTGCATGGATATTATCCTATCACATACAGTGTTGAACCTCATGACTGATCTAGATATGTTCTTTTTGATGATGAACGTAACACCATTCCTTTTCAGTTCAAACTGACTTTGCTGTCCAGCGCATTAACCCACAGCGCCACACCAGGACTCCTTATATGTACTTAACAGCAACATATATATACACACACATACATATACACATATGTTGCTGTTAAGTGTTGTCAAGTTGGTTCCAATTCAAGACTAACTAGTGAATCTGAACTACCGACCTTGCAGTTCAAACCGACCTTGCTTTATCCTACAGCACCATACCAGGACTCCACATGTATATATATGCAAAGCTTCCATCTTGCACTCTTTTCTGAAAAGCGGAATGTAATAGATAACACAGTAATACAAATATGTAGTAAACAAGCTACAGTTAGGAAATTGGAGGCATAAACACACCTGCTCTAAAATGAATGATATTGTTTCAAGAACTAAATGAAGGTCTTGTTTCTCTAGAGTAAATGCAACTTGAAGTTTTTCTTCCTCTTCTTCACTGAAACTGCTTTCAGCCTATAAATACAAACAGTGTCGATTAGTATATAGTCAGGTATTCAAAATTCAGTTGCTCAGCAAAAGATTAATTTATTCATATGTGAAATGAGAATTTGAAAGCAAAAGTGAATCCATGGAAAAAGAAGAAATTGATGAATTTGTTAGTTTCGTTATCTCAAAATCAAAGCACAGTTCAATTTCTGAGATTTGAAAATACAAGTCATTTTAAATAACAATGCTACATTTTATGATTTACATTGTTGTTAAATGCTGTCAAGTCATTTGCGACTATACAGGATTCCCAAGAAGCAGATGGTGGATTTTAACTGCTGACCCTGCAGTAGCAGTCCAATGCTTACCCTACAGCACCACATCATTTAATAAGTAGAAAACAATAAACTCAGTTACAAAACTTACTAGAAGGCAAAACTCCAAAAGGCTAAGTTATAAACAGTAATTTCTATCTTCATTCATTCAAAACTACTTATTGTCTATTATATACAGATAGTTCATGTCCTCAAGTATCGTACAGTCTAATCAGAAACATAAATAATTATTAAAGTAATTTCCATTTATATGAATATAAGTTGTTACAAGAGCAGGAAACATCATTTTTATGATTCAATATATCAGCTTATATTAGTATTTTCTAAAATTTACAAATTACGTGCAAATATATTACTTCCATAAACTATATTCGAGAGAAAGACATCATCTGAGTATAATCTCTGGTTCTTTCTTTCACCTCCAGAAGAATCTTCTAAATGTAAAGATACTGATTTATCAAGTATGAATACTGTTTAAATAATTTTAAAAAAATAAATATGCTGTTCACACATACTAAAACAACTTTCCCTGCTGCCACCTTACTTTGTATGGCACTGTTGGAAAAGCACTGGACTGCTACCCACAAGGATAGCAGTTCAAATTCACCAGCGTCTCCTTGGGAACATTATATAGGGACCCTAGGAGTAATAACTGACTCGACACCATCTAGCAACACCACCGCTCCTCAATAGCAAAAAACAGCAACTTCAACAACAGTCCAATTTTACATCCACTGTGACAATTCACCTCAATGTCTTCCTCTTTTTTGCTGACCCTCTCCTTTACCAAGCATGGTGTTTTTCCTCCAGAGACTGGTCCTCCTGAGAACATGTTCCAAGTATCTGAGACAAAGTTTCACCATCCTCATTTCTAAGGAGCATCCTAGATGCACATCTTCCAAAACAGATTACAACCTATATGGTTCTACTCTGTCACATAAGTTACTACTAAAAGTCGAAAATGACTAGACAGCACACAACAACAAATACAATATTCAGCAGTATAAACTTTTCTCTATGGCTTCTCAACACCATAGAGCTCATATGATCAATTCTTTCTTTATGAAAAAAGTATTTCAGAAGATAATCAGAATAGCACTATACAGAAGCAACAAGAGAGATGACTAAAGGAGAAAGATGAGGCTTTCTACTCCCGTAAAGATTTACACCCTCGGAAACCCTGTACAAGGTCGCTATGGGTCGGACCCAACTCGATGGCACTTAACAACAACAACAACTATAGTCCAAGAGAGAGATAACGAGGATCTGAACTAGGACTGTAAGTAGACATGGATTTAAATAAAAGATACTCCAGAGAGAGAGAAATGGCAGCGCTCTGAAACTGACTCCTAGCCAGGAAAAAGGAAAGGAAAGAGTAAGAGCCTGGCTCTTATTAGAAGGTGATGCCCAGCACCATGCAGAGTACTACTTAGTGAATGCTCTGTAAACATGTATCAGATCAAATTAAATTTATATAATCTGAAAAAATTAATTTGAGTGGATGATCAGTGAATTACCAAACAGCTTTGAAATGAAGGTGGAAAAGAAACAAAATTAAGTGAAAGAGTAAAATACTGACAAATAAGAAATTCCATAGAACTATTTTTTAAGAGGAAGAATAAAATCATGAAGTCAGAATTTTCCCAGTGCACGTTCCACGGGACATTAGTCTAAAAATGTACTTTCCATGAGAAAACAGCTTGGGTCAAATACATTTGGAAAATGTTGTACATACACTATATTCACTGTTACATATTCACTACAAATACCAGCATATTAAATACTCTGAAATCTTTCATTAAAAAATAAATACTTGCTAATTTTATTTCAGACAGTTTCCCATACTCTTGATGCTGGGACATTATCAAATATTCCACAGACAAACATTCATTCCAGAGAACACAAAGAGGAGCACTACACGTCACACAAAGTTCCCTAAGTAGAAATGCAGTTTCAGTGGAATCAGAAGCATTACTGGCAATGCAAAAATACAAATTACAAATACAGAAATACAAACCTTCAGGTGAAGTTTTTGAAGAATTCGAGTGAGCAACCGTGGAAATCTTCCTATATCTACTGCATTTATCAGCAATACTGCTTTTTTCATGCTAAATAAATTCATAAAACAAAGTTTTAAAATGAGTTTTTCAAGTTGAACTATACTTGCTATCATTGTCTATCAAGTTTTTATTCCAACAACTCTGACAGCAAAGGAGGCTGGGCAATCTTAAACATTGCCAGAAAAGATGTCCCCATAAGCTACTTCTGTTGACAAGGTTAATTTGGCAACCTTTCTCTTTCTTTTGGGCACAGCAAATCACTAAGGAAATCTTGCACTTTTGGAAGCAATGGTATTAATTGACCAGAGAGTTATTAGGTATCCACGTAATCCAAAATGGAATTCTAAAAGGCATGGGAGGATAGGAGTGGTAATGAGGACAATTACACTAAAAACATAGAGAGAAAGAATGCTGTTGTTGTTAAATGCCATCAAATCAGTTTATAGTGACCCAGTATTGGGTTTCTGAGGTTGTAAATCTTTGTGGGCAAAGAGAGCCTTGCTTATTATACAGAGCCACAATGGAATTTAAATTTTTAAAAAGTACATATAAAATTATTTGTTTTTAAGTTCTGCTTCTGCTTCAATTGTTATGGAGTTGGTTCCTACTCACTGAGACCCCTTATAGGGTTTCTGAAGCGTGGATGGTGCGTTTGAACCACCCACCTTTTAGTTCAAACCGACCTTGAGGTCAAGTACTCATCCTATGGCACCAAGTTTTAAATGATGTGTTTAGAAAAACTGCCATGCACCAAATTGGATATGGTTTACAGCTACAGTGTGTGGTGCTGGGCCATCAGACAGAACTCAAGGAGTTTCCTTGAAGAAGAAGGAAAAACTTTAAAATGACAGCTCTGTTCTGGAAGTTTCCTGCCCCAGCCAGACACAAAGAGATTATTTCTCAATTTAGTTATCTGCCCCCGCCCCCCCCATCCCCTATCCAGAAAAAAAAATCCTACTGCCATTTAGTTGATTCTGACTCATGGAGACTCCAAAGGTTGTCTTACGGGAAAGCACAGCCTCAGCTTTTTCCTGCAGAGCTACTAGGCTTGAACCCAGGGCCCTGTGATTAGCAGCCCAACGCCTAGCCCACTAGTTCAATTATTTACTTTTCAATAGGAAGGCGTTCTGGTGGCGCAGTAGTTACGCATCTGCAGGAAAAGATGTGCCAATTTGCAGACCAATTTCCAATTTAGAAACCCTTAGGGGAAGGTCTACTCTGCCCTATAAGGAGCCCTGGTAGCATAGTGGTTACAAGTCAGGCTGCCAACCTCAAGGTTAGCAGTTCGAAACTACGAGCAGCTCTGCGGGAAAAAGATGAGGCGTTCTACTCCAGTAAAGCTTTACAGCCTTGGAAAGTGAGTCGGAACCAACCCCACAGTACTTACAACAACAACTTTGTCCTATATCGTCCCAATGAGTTGGAATTGAGTTAAAGGAAAAAGGTACTTCTCACTGAATTCATTTTTACTTATTTTTCTTTTAAAGGGAACTTTTCATAACCACCATGGATAGCAAACACTACCTAACACAAGGAGAAAATGATTCTAGCTACATATTACTGGTAAGGAGCTCTGGTAGCATAGTGGTTACGAATGGGGAACCTCAAAGTCAGCAGTTCGAAACTACCAGTTGTTCCGCGGGAGAAAGATGAGGCTTTCTGCTTCCGTAAAGATTTACAGCCTCGGAAACCCTGTACAGGGTCGCTATGGGTCGGAACCGACTCGACGGCACTTTACAACAACATATTACTGGTGGTAGTGGTTATGTGCCGTGGAGTCGGTTCTGACTCATAGTGACCCTGTACAGGGTTTCCGAGGTCATAAATCTTTACCAGAGCAGAAAACCTCATCTTTCTCCCGCAGAACAGCTGGTAGTTTCGAACTGCTGACCTTGAGGTTCGTAGCCCGATTCATAACTACTTCGCTATTAAAGTTACCTAGTAGCTGAAAACTCCTGGCCTGGGCCTATTTTGACTTGACTTAAAGTGGACATTAGTGGACATTAGGACGTGCTACATATTCAAGACCCTCTGGCACCCGTGTGAGCTGTTTCTCAAAATCAGAAGGTATGAAAGAAAACTGTAAACGAAATGGAACGTGTCTTCCCAATTAAGTCAACGTTACCAACGTAGCGTCTGGGTAATTCTGCTCGCCTATACGGACCTCATCTGCCAGGCGCAGTGAAAGCCCCCCCGCCCCCGGAGGCCCGCCCCGGGAGGCTAGCAGCTGAGAGGCAGAGGCTCCCACAGCCTCCTCCCGGGGCTGTCGGGCACGCGCTGCGCGTTCGCAACCAGCGCCCACGCCGCCCACAACCTCGGTCAGCTCGGCGCCCAACGCCAGACGGTAGGGGCATCTGTGTGCCTGCCCCGTCCGCGCCATCCGCAAGCGCTACCGCACGTGTCGGCGCTGGCAAGCGAACTACCTGGGCGTCTCCCGCAGGATCAACGACCCGGACGCCGCCATCCTCTTAGCTAACTAGTCCGCCGCTGCTTGTCAGCTGCGCTGAGCCCAGCCAATGGCAGTCTCGGCGGACGGGAAGCCGGAAGGCTCAATCCGCAGCGCAGTCGCTTGGCTCTAAGGCTCCTGCGGCCCTGACGTTTTGAATTCTGTTCTTCGGTCTGGGACTGATGAGGGGAAGTCTCTTTTTTGCTCCCTCGCCACTCTAACAGCGTCTCATTAAAGGCTTTGTAATTCTAACTAGCTGTAACTAAATGTTGTCTTTGTTACGCGTTGTCAACTCTATACTGACTTATAGTGACTCCACGTGACAGAGTAGAACTGCCCCATAGGGTTTTCTGTCTGCAATCTTCATGATAACTGATGGCCAGGTCTTTCTCCAGCAGACACAATTAGATGGATTACTTTCGGTGAACAGCCAAGTGGTTAACCATTGTGTGATTCCCATTCATAGAGAACCTTTAGGACAAAGTAGAACTGCTCCATAAGGTGTCTGAGATTTAATCTTTACTGGAGCAGAAAACCTCATTTTACTCCTTTGGAGCAACTGGTGGGTTTGAACCACTGACCTTGCGGTTAGCAACCCAATGGCTGACCCACAGTGCTAACAGACCTCCTTATTGTGTAACCAGGGCTTCTTGTTGTTGTTGTTATGTGCCCTGGGTTTTTGAATAACAGCTAGTGGGTTTGAACCACTAACCTACAGTTAGCAGTCCAGTTCCTATATACATAAATGGATGTGTTTATGAGAAAACATTTTTATATGTTTATGCATTTAAACAAGGGTGAGTCAAAATAACCCGCACACCAGTTATATTAAAACTCCTGTCCACACCTATGACTGATGACAACTTTGAGCTTTCATGTGAAATGATTCTGTGGAATAGACAAGTAACACTGGATTATGTGCCAAGTCATTTGCAAATAAACTATGGCTCTGCCTATGAGACAGTTCATGACAGACTTGGGTTTCAAAGAGTTTGTGTGAGATGGGTACCGAAACAACCAGTGGGTTAGCAGAAGTGTTTGGATGTCTGCCAACAAAATTTGGACCGATACTTGATGAAGGGTGAAAATTCCTTTTAAAAAATTGTTACTGGTGATGAGGCGTGGCTTTGTCACTAGGAGCCTGAGAGTAAACAGCAGAGTACGGAATGGAAACACCCTCAATCTCTAACCAAGAAAAAGTTCAAAAGTCAACCATCAGCTGGAAAATTGATGCTTACGGTTTTCTGGGATTCTCAAGTGCCTGTATTGGAACACTATCAGGAAGAAGGCTCAACAATCAACAGTGCTCATTACAGTGAGATGCTCACTGAAGAACTGAAGCCTTAACTTGGGATTAAGCACCCAGGACTGCTATCCAAGGGCTTTGTGATCTTGCATGACGATGCATGTCCACACACCTCTGCCCACACTGTTGACACACTGTTAAAGCATCCTCACAGTCCTGATCTTGCTCCACTGACTTTCACTTGCTTGGTCTCCTGAAATCAGCCCTTCAAGAACGAAGATTGACTTCTGATAAAGAAGTAAAGACAGTGGTACATTTATGGCTTGCAACAAAAATATTTCTTTTAATAAGGGAATACAAAAGCTTGTTAACAGAAGGACAGAGCAAGTAGATTATGTCAAAAAGTGATGTATTTGTCATTTCTAAAATTTGATTGAAATAAATTCTACAATCAGGGTATAGATCATTTTTGACTAGTCCTCATATATGTGAGTATATATGTACCTGGGAGCACAGTGGCTCTGTAAGATAAGCACTGGACCGTGAACCACAAGGTCAGCAATTGGAGCCCACCAGCAGCTTTGAAAGAGAAAGATGAGGCTTCTGCTTCTGCAAAGATTTACAACCTTGGAAACCCCGTCAGGGTCACTATGAGTCAGAATCAACTCAAGGGTGCTTAAGAACAACAACAGTATATGTACGTATATGTACATTTTTAAAATAATTTTAATAAGCAATTACTGCGGAGTGAATTTCAACTCATGGTGCCTCTTGTGTGTCAAAATAGAACTGTACTCCACAGGGTTTTCAACATTAACTGTTGGACACCACCAGAGACCGAGACTCCTTTCATAGAAAATACAGGAAGCTTAAGAAAATGCCTCCTCGCCACACACCAGCCCCCTGCAAAGATGTGGGCTGTGGAAAGGCTGCCCAGGTTGCCCTTCATTGTCCAACAGGGGAGGTAGTGCTGCCAGCTCCATTCTGAGTACTGTGCAGTGAGCTCCTCTTTCTGATGAGCTCCACAGGGGGTTGTAGCATGTACTCTTACTCATTCACTAAGATCTATTGTTGTTGTTGCTAGGTGCAATTGAGTTGGTTCCAAATCATAGCAACCCTATGTACAACAGAATGAAACACTGTCTGGTCGTCAAAACTCACAATTGTTCCTATATTTGAGCCCATTGTTTCAGCTACTTTGTCCTTTTTTTGATAACCCCTTTACTTTACCAAGCATAATGTCCTTCTATAGGGACTGGTCCTTCCTGATAATGCCCAAAGTATATGATTTTTCAGTGGCTAATTTTTCAGAAGTGATCTGCCTCTCCTTCTTCCTAGTTTGTTTTGATCTAGAAATTCCACTGAAACATGTCTGCCATGGGTGACCCTGCTAGTATTTGAAATTCTGGTGGCATTGCTTCCAGAATCACAGCAACACACAAGCCATCAAAATGATGACAAACTGACAGACAAGTTTGTCAGTGGAGTAGGTGCTGGGAATACAAACAAACAAAATCCCTACCCTTGGGAATTTGCCAGCACTTTGAATAGACAAGCATTTGTTGTGTTTCACTTTGGGACCAGCGCCAACCTAGGCACTACATAGGAAGGGAGAGGAATAGTCACAGAGACTATCAATAAGGTATCTTGTAGGAGAAACAAGTGGTTCATAGATACTTTGGTTGACCTTAGAGAAAAACACATAGTGCAGTAAAGAAATTCAGTGGGAAAAGTAATGGGCATTGTGGAGGTAGGATCACAAAAACCTCCACAGAACAGGTGGTAAGTACAGTGGGCCTACAGAGAGGAAGAGGGAATGAAGTTTGGAAACAAAACAAACCCACTGCTATCCAGTTGCTTTTGACTCATAGTGACCCTATATAGGACAGAGTAGACCTGCTCCGTAGTAATGGTTTATGGAAGCAGATGGTCTCATCTTTCTCCTGCAGAACAACTCGTAGGTTTGAGTTAGAGATCTTGTGGCTAGCAGCCCAATACCCAACCCACAGCACCACTAGGGCTCCTTGGAGTTTGTAGAACAGTTAGGAAATAGGAGAGAAGAAACCCTGGCTAGTGGACATTTAATCTGGTGAGAAGTGAGAAACCATAACTACTTTTCAAGCAAAGAAATTGTGTGATGAGGGCTGGTTTGGGGAAAATTACTGTCAGCAGAATGCTGATTGGATTGCAAAGAGGCAAGCAGGAAAGTTAGATAGGAACATATTGCAATAACCTATGGAAAGAGATACAATCCTGTGGTAGTAAAAAGGCACTGGGGAATGATAAAATAATGGATGGATTAGAGTTACTGTTAGGTTTCAGCAGCAGTATCTTCAGAAGTTGGCAAAAGACTGAATTTAATTTTCCTTCCTAATTATGTTTTACTTAAATTATTATTTAAATTAGTTGGCATTCCTAGAGCAGCCCCAAAACATCCTAACTGAAAGGAGAAGCCAGATTGCAAATTAAAAGTGAATAATCCCCACACGGGTAATGGAGTCAATTACACAGTGTGTTGAACACATACAAATACATTTAGTTCCACAACACTCCACACACTCCCCAATTTATGCAGTACCTGGAAGATGTGTGTGAATCTACATAAATTATAGGTCTTTGATCCAAACACAGATTACCTTACTTGGCACAACTGAAAGAGGTGCTATTTTCCTCCATTTTCCTTTTGTCTTGATATTGTGTCTGAATTCAAGCCACTAACCAGCCAAAGCTAGTTCAAATTTCTGATGATGTTTTCTTCCTCCTCCTTTGTTGCCTTCAAAGGCATAACTGGGATTTTGAGCAAAAGAGCACAGACTTGTTTTGAGTCCTGAATCTTTGTAACTTTGAATAAACTCCTTAACCTCACTAAAACTCCCATTCCTGATCTGTAAGATGAGTGTGAAAATAATGCCTGCCCCTCTGAGTTGTGGTGAGAATTAAAAACCATGTATACATACATGAAACTAACTTCTTAAAAACAAAAAACAAAACCCCAAACCTTTGAAGTTTTAGCAAGAGTCTCCAGTGGATACAGAAACTCATTCAAATTCTCCTCATTTTCACTGCTGGAGGATTATTTCTTATTGCCACTTGTTGTTATCAAGTCTTGATGAATGGAATAATTTCATCCCTCAGATGATACCCTCATGCTAAATATTTCTATAATTTCGAGAGCATATGAACATACGTCCATGAACAACATCCCTGTTCAGTTGCTTAGTTTTGTTGTCTCACGGTTGAACAGAACATGTACCCCTGGAGGTGGAATTCCATAATCATGCTTGATCCTGTTCCCCAATACGTGTAAATCCATCTTTATGGTAAGCCCAGAGTCCAGATCTGCTGCCCTTGATGTATTATGGCTATTAAATCATGCTGATGCCCCTAAAGTTCCTCTCAGACTCTTGCCTTCATTGTAGAATTCCACCAATTTAACTTTTGTTTGTTTTAACAAAATGTAAGGGCTCTCTAGAAAGAATAACCTGAGTTACCTGCTAGTGCTTCATTGAAGGCTGTTGTGAGGACAAAGGAAGGGTAGAAGGGAAGCAAACACAAGGTGGTCTGTGTTCCAACTGGTTACAGCTTCAAAACTCAGTTTATTTCTTCTCGCAGTTTGGTGCTGCCAAGTTGGTACCAACTCACAGTGACCTTATGCACAGCAGAATGAAACACTGTGCGGTCCTGTGCCTATCTCATAATCATTGTTATGCTTTGAGTCCATTGATGCTACCACTAGGCCAGTCCATCTCGTTGGGGGTGGGAGGAGTCTTCCTCTTTTTCACTGACCCTCCACTTTACCAACCGTGGTGTCCTTCTCCAGGTATTGGTCCCTCCTGATAATATGTTCAAAGTATAAGAGATGACATCTGGGCATCCTGTCTTCTAAGGAGCATTCTGGCTGTATTTCTTCAATTACACATGTGTTTGTTCTTCTAACAGCCCCGGGTACTTTTAATATTCTCCTGAAATACCATAACTCAAAAGCATCAATTCTTCTACAGTCTTCCTTATTCAGTGTCCAACTTTCACATGTGTATGAGGTTATTGAAAATACCATGGCTTGTGTCAGGTGCATCCTAGTCCTAAAACTGACATCATTGCTCTTTAAAGAGGTCTTGTGCAGCAGATTTGCATAATGCAATATATCAGTTCATTTTTTTGACTGCTGTTTTCATGAGTGCCAATCTTTGATCCAAAACAAAGTCTTTGACCGCTTCAATCTTTTCTCCATTTATAAATCCATCTTGATATTATTTATTGGTCCAATGGTTTCTTTGCATTGAGCTGCAACCCATACTGAAGGTTGTAGTCTTTGATCATTATCAGTATTTTAAGTCCTCTTTGCTTCCAGAAAGCAAAGTTGTATCACCTGCATATATCTTAGTACTGTGGAAAATTTCTAGAGCAACAGTTTGGAGCCACTGTATCTTTAGAATCACCTGAAAGTGGGAGTGGAGGCAATCTGCAGACTCTTTCCAATCTTCTCTCTTTTATTGGTCAAAACGTTCCCTATGGGACACTCAACTGCCTCTTCTGGAGTGTGTTGCCTGCTACCTCCAGGTAAACACTGGGATCCAGAGTACCCACGGGTGTGACAGAGTAGGATCAGGATCCTGGAGTTGTGAGGGGGAGGGGAACCTATGTCCCAATCCCTACTGTTACTCTCCTCCCACCCCACAGCCTAGACAAAGGTGGCAGCAAATAAGCAAGTGACAGGGACTTTAAGACCATAGGAACAGCTCAAAGTCCTAGGGACTCACTTTAACCTGAAAGCAGAGCAATATGAAGACAAGCCAGGTGAAGCATATCAGGGAGGTACATCGCTTAGAGATAGTTATGGTACTTTACTGGAATCGCAAAACTGGAGTTGCCCGTGCCTTGCTGTATATTAAATTGTGTCTCCTCCCCACAGAATAAATGGAAGTCCTAACCTCTGTACCAGGAAGCCCTGGCAGTGCTGTAGGATAAGTACTGGACTGCTAACCACCAGCTGCTACATAGAAAACAAAAAAAGAGGTTTTCTGCTCCAGTATACAGAAACTCTATACAGAGTCACTATGCGTCTGAATCAACTTGATGGCAGGCAGTTTGGTTTGGTTTGGGTAACTTCTATACCTGTAAAGGAGTTCCTGGTATAGCATTGTAAGGTAAGCACTAGACTAAGAACCACAAGGTTGGCAGTTCAAACCCATCAGCTACTCCTTGGAAATCCTGTACAGGGTCTCTATGAGTCGGAATTGACTCAACAGCACTTAGCAACAACATACCTGTAACAGGAACCCTTGTGGTGCTGTAGGACAAGCACTGGACTGCTAACCACAGGTCAGCAGTTCAAACCCACCTGCCACTCCTTGGGATAAAGATGAGACTTTCTATTCCTGTTAAGATTATACCTTGGAAACTCTATACAGGGTCACTATGAATTAGAATTGAATCAATAGTTTTATTGTGGATTTTTTTTTTTTTTTTTTTTTTGTGGGGACGAGATGAATTGCTG
>NW_006408661.1:4590530-4598399 GCF_000296735.1 Chrysochloris asiatica
AGTTTTTGATTATATGCTAGCTCTAGAAATGGGAGAACATTAAATTTTTTCATTTTTTTTTTTTTTTTTTTTTTTTGATGTGGGGTTTGTACCTGTAAATGTAACCCTGTTAAGAAATAGCTTTTGGTTATATTAATGAGCCATGGTGTGAAACCTAATCTTTCTGAATGATATATAATAAAAAGAGCAGAGTAGATATAAACACACACATACTCATACACACAGGGAAAACACCATCTGAGGAGTTGTCTATAAACAAAAGCATCCCTAGGATTACCAGCAGACTCCAAAAACAAGAAGAAAGGAATCGACATGGCCAAGACCCTGATTTGGACTTTTAACTTCCAGAACTGTGAAACAATAAATCCATGTTCTTTAAAATCTTCATTTGTGGTCTTTTTTGTTATAGTATCACTAGCAAATTATTGCATGCATTAGTTGTGTTCTCAAAGTATACCACAGCAAAGGTTGGAGTCGTCTGGTGTCCAGGAAGTTAACACTCCTTTCTGAGTGTTGGCTTTGTCCTCTCTTTTGGTATGTTTCATCTCCAGCAACTCAGCCTCAGTCTGTATCCATCCTCTCCCCACTGGGTATGAATTATATCCTAAAACTCAGTGAATCAGAACCAGGGTTTGGGCCTGTTTCTTCTAGAAGTCTTCTCCATTCCTAAGTAAACTCTGGACAAATCAAGGAGCCCTCCCCAAACATTCTAGCCCCAAATGGAAATGGTTATTATTAGAGGAAAGGGAACACCTCACCTACCAGAGCAATATCAGAGCCCCAAGCACCCAGTCCCTCTGAAATGACCCATAACTTATATATGTTTTTCTTATCTATTGTCAAACTGGCAGGGGCAGAGGAAGGGTCTGTAAGAATTTTAGTATATACCCAAGATTGTTCTGGCAATGGATTGGACTAATTAGCTGGCCCATGTTCTTAGCATTTTGAACATCTTTAGTCTACTAGCTGGAGTACTGGTATGGCACTATGGGATAAGTACTGGGCCATAAGGTCAGTTTGAACCACAAGGTTGGTGGTTCAAACTCACCAGCCCTTCTTCGGAAATCCTATACAGGGCCGTTATGAGTCAGAATCGACTTGACGGCGCCAAACAACAATATAGTCTACTAAAAGACTAGATGCCTTTATCAAAGGGTAGTTTAAAGTCAGATAAAGGCAGAGGACTAAGGAACTATCTGCTACCCATGCTCCCAGACAGACTATAAAATGCAATACTTGTATCTTTGGTTTGTCACATTCATTTGCCGAAACCATCGGCCTAGTTTTCCTTCTTCCCACCACGCTGAGCACACACCTCCGCCTCTCTCCACACCATCACTCAGCCACCACCGTTTCTGACCCTGTTTTTAGCTCTCTAGTCAGCACTTGCCTCATAGGTGTGAGAAAATCAACTGGGGGAGGGGGGAAGTGAAGAACACTCTTCTAGATGGTAAACATGTAATCATTTATTCCTTATAGTCTCCCCAGATTCCCAGGGGGATGAAGTTTTAAATTACGTATTTTATTTATGCATTGGTTATATGAATGTTCTTGTTTCGTGTGAGATCCATGAGGAATAAAGAATGTTGAATCATAGTTTATTCTGAGTGTTTGCATACCAGTCAGTGATATAGAAAGGAAGCAAGAAGTTTAGAACACAGCATGGGTGTTCTAAAGAAAAAGCAGTATTAAGGTTACAGGTCACATTTGCCCTAAAGAACATTTCTACTTATCTACCACCCTTAACTAAATGGAGGCTTGGGAAGGGAGTGGAGGGAAATTCTTAATAGAGTATAGCAAAAATATACTAACTTTATGATATATGAATAGACTCCTTTCTAATTATTCTCAAACTTAAAGTTGAAAACCATCTCAAATTATCACCCACCCATTCTAATTTGCACCTAGTGTTCCTTTTCCACCATCCTACCTCCCAGAGGCCTGTGCCATTAACAGGACTGATAAATATGCATAGGTTGTGTGAAAGACTGATTGGTTTCTTCAGTGATTTTCACCAGTGAATATAGTTTAAGAGGAATCAGATGGTACTTCCCTTGTACACATAGTAGAGTTAAGCAAGATTTATAGTTGCCCTTTTCTTTGATGACTAATCAAGAAAATAATGGATTTGAAATGCAGGAGATTATGAGGGTGAAACAGTACATAGGTCACCATGCCATGAATTGGGGTCAACTTGATGGCAACTAACACCAATAAACAATAAAGGGAATAGACAAACAGAACAGCAACAATAAAAATACACCCACCAACAACAGCAAGCAAACAAGAAAGAAGCAGAGAATCATACATTTGAAAAAAATGTTTGCCAAGAAAAGAAAAAGGCATCTGTCTGGCTGCTTAAAAAGGCCTCCAACCTGCTGAAACAATGTGAAGAAAAGGTGTTCGCAAAATGAGAATCCTCTTTATAGTCCCCAATTTGAAGTAGCAGAATAGGTAGATGAACAGTTAGCTAAGAGAAAGTATTGGGAAAACCCTGGGCAATGTAAGTCCATGAGGTCCAGGACTCTGGAGGTTGGAGGAAGTTCTTGGGCTTGCTCTTTGCATCTTTCTAGCTGAAGAAAAAGCTATCTTAGTTATAACATTCTCCTGTAACTCAATGGCACTTCACAACAACAGCATAACAAAAGGAGCCCTGGTGTGGTGCTGTAGGAAAAACACTTGATCACAAGGTTGGTTTGAACCATAAGGTAGGTAGTTCAAACCCACCAGCCCGTCTGCAGAAGAAAGATAAAGCTATCTTTAGCTCCTATAAAGATTTACAGAAACCCTATATTGGGTTGTTAGGACTCAGCATAGACTCAATGGCAGTAGGTCTGGTTTGGTTTTAGGCTATAACAGGAGTACCACAAGTGGAAGACATTAACAAACAGAAATTTATTCTCTCATCATTTAGGAAGCTAGAAATCTGAATGCAGGGCACCAGCACTAGGGCAAAGCTTTCTCTTTGTGTCATCTCTGGAGGAAGGGCCTTGCCATCTAGGAGCTACTCAGCATAGGGACCCTGGGTTGAAAGGATGTGGTCCACTCTCAGCTATTCTTTCTTAGTAGTAGTAGGTCCCTCTGATGTCTGCTTGTTTGGTCAGTCTCTTTAAGATCTAAGAGACTGACTCAAAACACCCTCTAATCCTGTAGACTGTAGACTGCTTCGTTGACATCACAGACTTTAGTATTGACAACACAGAATAATTACATCAGATCACAAACTGTAGGATAAGTACATAATATTGAGAATCATGGCTCAGCCAGATTGATGCATATTTTGGGAATAGACACAATTCCATCCATGACAGAAAATGTCAAACTCATCTAATTATGAAAAATGATGAGTAAATGTGGTACCTTGAATTTACTTGATATGGCTTTTCTAGCCAACGTCTTCTTAATTCCCACCAAACGATTGGGTGAAACTATTCAAATAAGGTATACAGACTGTAAGGCTGGGATTGGTTAGTTTTGCCATTCAGCTAGGTTTAAAAGGAGCCATCTCAGAAGCAGAAATAGACGATTCCAAAACCATCCAGAAAGAAGAGCATGAGTGGATTGCGAGATCCCTGCCTAGAAAAGTGGCAGCAGCAGAAGCTATGCATAGGTTGAAAATAGTGGCATGGAGAGAAAAAGCATCTTGTAGACTTTAGGTCCATAGACTAAGTAAAGCCAAGTGTCTACAGACAGGAGACTGGCTTACCGAATGTGCCCTTTGGGTATTCACAGACTGGCTAAAAGAACTTTGCAATACTTGCCCAAGGAGGCCAGAGGCCAAGGGGTCACATGGTGTAGAGGCTGAAGACATGAGTGAGGCATGCTTGCAGTATAACAAAAAAGTGGCATTCCTGACTGGAGAACTACTGCGTTCTGAGTTGGTTTTGATCCTGAATTGTACCCTGTTCACTTCCCTAATAAGCCCCATAATCGTGAGTATTGTTATGAGTTTTGTGTGGCCATTGCAATGGATTATCAAACCCAGATATGAAGCAGAGAGTTCTGTGGGAAGAATGGTTGGTGTCAGAATAGGGTAAAGAAGGTTGTAGGGTAGAAGCATGTATGACTTCTGCTTCATAGGAACCAGCCTTGGGCTGATTTTGAATTTGAGTCTCTTTCCTCTCTTGTGAAGCCCAGAGAAGCTGGACATGGTTCCCACATGGTGTAAGCATTAAAGAATTAGCAAATTTGAAGATAAAAGAGAAATAAAGAAAAGACCCCTTAAGGCAGAAAGCCAGTGCAAAAGCTACATTCATCGAAGCCCACTAAAAAGAGTCTTACCTTAACCTTTTTTCCCATTGTTAACCCTGGCTGAAAACCAAGCACTCTAATTCAGCCTAGGGAGAGTAGATATGAAAGAGAGAAACGGGGCCATGAACAACCAGGGCTGACTCACAGGAATCAGAGACTCTAGGGCTCCACACAGAAAAAAAGGGATAGATAACCTGATGCCTCAGATTGTCACTCATCAGGGAATGGATATGTCCCTGCCAACAGTGAAAATCTGAGTTGAGTAAGTAAAGATCAGATCCACCATCCACCCTCCAGCCCCAATAAGCACTCCCCATTCTTCCCTTTAAGTTCTTGTGTTGTTTTTTAAAAAAAAAAGTAGATAGAATGCAATATTGTACCATTGATCTGGCATCTTGGATGGAAAGACAAACAGATCTCACATTAACAGGCAAAGGCATCAAGGAGACTTTCCTTGTAGTATAGCAGAGTAAATATAGGTCTGGAGAGAGCATACAAAGCACAGATAGATTGAGAGTAAATGTCACAACAAGTATGACAGAAAAATACATTAAAGAAAAGTGTACAGCATGCAACACAAACAACCAGATAAAAGTTCAATCTGGGATAAAATACAAATTAAGAGACAGAAGAAAATTCCACTTGAATATTCCTTAAGAGAGAAATTAACGAGAAAACAAGAACTAAAAGATAACTTGAAAAAAAACCAAACAAACCATAATTAGATGTAACAGGCACTGCAAAACCAAAGAAAGAAATTGAGGACTAAAATCACACCATTTCCTAACTATACATAAGGTAGAAATAGCAAGAAACAAGTTAGACACAAATACCAGTCCAATTATTGACAGACAGGAAGGATATTTATAATGAATGCAAATGAAGGAGGCAAACAGAGAGTAGGCACTGCGAACAAAGAAACCCAACCTAAGGATAATTTGAGTCCCAAGGCAAAGAACCCAACAAATAGAAAAATATATTTAAATATTGTAATAATGAATTTTTTCTAAAACCATTTTTGATGTTTGACTCACAGCTTTCAAGATTTTCACCTTCTGTGCCACATCTAGGCAAATTGACAAGAAAGCCCAGGTACTCCTGGGCAACTTCTAGAGTAACACCAGTTAGTTTAAATAATACAAGCACAAGCCCAAGTAAGGAAAATCTCACATCATCCTCACTCCTTAAGCATCATAATACTGTAAGCCAGTTGCCCCACTCTCTCAAGTGATTTTTCAGGCCTGCTTTCCTCAGAAAGCCTCATTATGTGAGTTATCAACCTATCCTGGTGTGGCGTTGTGGTTTGATGCGCTGGACTACAAAGTCAGTTTGAATGGCAAGGTTGGCGATTCAAGGTCACCAGCTGCTCCTTGAAAACCCTATACAGGGTCACTGTGGGTCAGAACCAACTCGACCACACTTAACAACAACAACAAGTGCTGGTGTAACATCATCAAACTAAACATCTGATCCAAATATTGGGTGGAATTTCTATCCCATCTCAGTTGGAGTGGCCTCAGCAAACGTATAATAGAAAACAGAGTTCCTAAAATGTTGGGAAAACAGAATTTGCAGTTTGATGCATTGTTTTCTGGGAAAAACTAATCTAGAATGCTGGTACTTGGATAGATTCTGATAAAATTATTAAACTCCAAGGATAAAGAGAGTATTCTTCAAACATCCAGGTTAAGAAAAACAGCAAGTCACTAAAAAGATTTTTTTTTAAAAATCACCAAGATTCAGATTTCTCCACAGCAATGTTTATAAATCTTGAGAAAAGTATATTATATCCATCCAAAATGTAATTCAACTATTAAGACAACAGTCAGATCTTTTCAAACATAGTTGCATTCACAGCTTTCTTAAATTCTTTTTGAAGAAAAAAAAAGTTTAAGACAAGTCAACCAAGAGATTAATAAAAATAAAGAACTCAGGAATGGAGATATTATGACAAAAGATTAGCAGTAAGTCCACATAAAACAAAGATTTATTAAAAATAGAAATTGTATTTATGAAAATCAACAGAAATGTCATAATGCTTGATAATGTATTATTAATCTTTAACTAAGGGATCTGATTTAAAAAACTGACAGAATAGGTAAGATAAAGTTTTAAGAGCACTAACTTTTTTATCTTCCAGAGCAGGAAATTAATCAATACTGGGCACTGTGAGTTAATGCGCCAAACCGCAAAGCTGTTTGAACTGCAAGGTTGGCGGTTCAAGTTCATCAACTGCTCCTCAGAACCCTATAGAGGGTCACTATGGGTCGAAATCAACTTGACGACACTTAACAACAACAACAACAACAACAACAACATCTTTAAAAGAAATATGTGGCTTAAAACACAAATTGTAACCTCTTAAAATGTTTCATACCCTTTTTTTAATCATGCAAGGGTAACAAACTATAGAACTGTAGTGTGAATATGGATCATAGACTGTGGAAGTGTTTTACTTGTCTATCTCATTTAGTCTACTCTGCAATTAAACAGAGATTTTATTTTTAGAACAACACAAACAATTTATATTCTTTAGTCTTATATTCAGCTAGCTTCATGGATTATAATATGTTCCTGGCTACTGAAGACATTTGAAGTTATAATTTATGTCTTAGGAAAATTTTAAGGATTTAACACCATCTCTTCGTTGAAAGAAAGTCTATCTACAGTAAGAACAAAGAACTCAGCAATTTCTTCAGTTTCTTTTCTGTTATCCGTTTTTGTAAATTCGTATCTATATATCTAAGTATCACATAGGAGTCCTGATGTGGTGCTGTGGGTTAATGCGCTGGACTACAAAGTCATTTGAACTGTAAACTCGGTAGTTCAAGCTCACCAGCCGCTCCTTGGAAACCGTATACAGGGTTGTTATGGGTTGGAACTTACCAGAGAGCACTTAACAACAACAAAAACAAATATCATATATGTCAAATAAATCACATATAGGTCTACAATTATATGTTGTTGTTGTTGTTAGGTGCCATCGAGTCAGTACCGACTCATAGTGACCCTATGCACAACAGAATGAACCACAGCCCGGTCCTGGGCCAACCTCACAATTGTTGTCATACCTGAGCCCATTGATACTGCCACTTTGCCAATCCATCTCACTGGGGGTCTTTTTCTCTGACACTCCACCTTACCAAATGATATCCTTCTCCAGTGACTGGTCCCTTCTGACAATATGTTTGAAGTATGAGAGTCGAAGTATGGCCAACCTGGCCTCCAAAAAGCGCTCTGGCTGCTCTTCTTCCAACACAGATCTGTTTGTTCTTTTGGCTGCCCTAATGTATCAAATCTTCTACTGTCTTCTTTATTTACTGTCCAGCTTTCACATGTATAAGAGGTTACTGAAAATACTATGGCTTTGGTCAGGCTCACCTTATTCCTCAAGCTGACATCTTTGCTCTTCAACACTTTCAAAAGGTCTTGTGTAGTAGATTTGCCTAATACAATATGTTGTTTGATTTCTTGACTGCTGCTTCCATGAGTGTTGATAGTCGATCCAAGAAGAATAAAGTGCTTAACTTCAATCTTTTCTCCATTGATAAGAATGTTGTTTATTGGTCCAGTGGTGAGGATTTTTGTTTTCTTTACATTGAGATGCAATCCATACTT
>NW_006408661.1:4600304-4604564 GCF_000296735.1 Chrysochloris asiatica
AACCATCGATCTTGTGGTTCAAACTGACTTTCAGTCCAGTGCATTAATCTATAGCATCAAACTTTTTAAATAATATTAATTCATTAATCAGTATCATAAAGATAGAGTCTTTAACTTACTTAAGGCTTTTTTGTGTGTTAAAGGAAAGGTCCACAGTAAATTATTAATAATACTGCAGTCGAAAAGAAAGCAATCTCTTCCAAGTAGTGGCCTATCTTTTATTTGCACAGTATTTTTAAGGATTTTCTCTTTACTGTTTACTTTAGACAGTAAATTAATCAGATGGGCAAAGTTACATTTTTTTCAGGATCAGAGTTAGCATAGCATTAATGGTGTGTCTAACAAGCCTGAGACCAGAAAGTCCTAATTTGTCTCATTGTTGTTGTTGTTATTAAGTGCCTTTGAGTCAGTTCCAACTCATAGCAACCCTGTATAGGGTCTCCAAGGAGCAGGTGAATTTGAACCACCAACCTTGTTGTTCAAACTGATCTTGTGGTCCAGTGCATTGTCACACAGCACCACACCAGGACTCCAATTTGCCTCATTAGACCCACAGAATTTGACACCTTAACCCAGTGACTCATTTCTTCATTGTTCCAATAACATGGCATGCCCATTCTCAGTTCTATGTGCAGAGTCTTAATGGTTCTCCTTAGTGATACGCCTTTTTGAGAGTTTTCGTAGGCAATGGCTCTCCAGATGGGATTGTGTGAAAGTGTTTTGGTTGCTACAGTACTCTGGGAACACTCCATGATATAAAAAGGTAGGAATGCACAGGACAGGCTTACACAATTCTGAGTTGTCCACAGAAAATGCTAACAGCGGTTGTGTGCAGAAACACCTATGCCAAATCAAGATCCAACTGAGTCCCCGATTCTCCTATTCAGATCACCTAATCACCTCTCTCCTCTAGACTTTCAGAGGATTTATAATAGGAAGGAATCATTTTTGCCATCATATGTCATATTCAGCATTAGCCAACTGCTTTAAATACATTGGTGTTGCTAAGTGCTGTCGCATTGGTTCTGACCCATAGCAATGCTATATAGAGCTTCTGGAGAGCAGCTGGTGAGCTTGAACTCCCAACCTTGAGGGTCAAAACAACTTTGCAGTCCAGGACATTAACTCACAGTGTCACACCAGGACCCCTTTTAATACATAAACTCATAAATATATACACACTTCTTCAGAACTTATAAAGCCTACTATTGTACTAGTGTAGTTCAACAAGTTCATACCCTTTTACAAAGATGACTTAACATCTTGGCTGGAAAGTAAGTTTAACTAGATTTGTCTGTTATTGTTGCTAAATACCGTCCAGTTGGTTGCGACTCATAGTGACCCTAAACACAATAGAACCAAACTACCTAGTCCTGCACCATCCTGCGCCAACAATTGTTACATTTGAGCTCATTGCTGCTGCCACTGTGTCAATCCATCTCGTTGGGGGTCTTCCTCTTTTTCGCTGACTCTCCATTTCACTAAGCATGATGTCTTTCTCCAGGAACTGTCCTTCGCCAGGAACTGTCCCTCTTGATAGACTGTCCTAAATATTAGAAACAAAGTCTCACCATCCTGGCTTCTAAGGATGTAGACGCTGTACTTTGGCTATACTTCTTCCAATACAGATTTGTTTGTTCTTCTGGCAGGCCATGATACTTTTAATATTCTTCACCAAGACCATAATTCAAATGTATCAATTCTTCTATGGTCTTTCTTATTCATTGTCCAACTTTCACATGGCTATGAAGCTACCAGGAGCTCTGGTAGTGTAGTGATTACAAGTCAGGCTGCTAACCTCAAGGTCAGCAGTTTGAAATTCCAGCAGTTCTGTGGGAGAAAGATAAGGTTTTCTGCTCCAGTAACATTACAGCCTTGGAAACCCTATACAAGGTAGCTATGAGTCAGTACCAATTCCACAGCACACCACCACCACCACCACCACTACGAGGCTGTTGAGAATACCATGGCTTGGGTCAGGTTCACCTTAGTCCTCAAACTGATATCCTTGCTCCTTAACACTTTAAAGATGTCTTGTTGAGCAGGCTTGCCTAATCCAATACGACATTTAATTTCTTAGTTCTATATCCTCTTCTTCACTATGGGTTGGAATTGACTTGATGGCACTTCACAACAACAACATATCCTCTTCTTAATCTGGCTTTCATTTCTAACAGTTCTCTGTTGATATACTATTGCAACCATTTTTAAATTATCTTCAGCAAAATTTTACTTGCTTGTGATATTAACAAAACTGATAATTTCCACATTCCATTGTTTCACCTCTCTTTGTTGCTGTTGTTATTGTTAAGTACTGTCAAGTCGGTTCCAACTCATAGCGACCCTGTATAGAGTTTCCGAGGGAAAGCTGGTGAGTCTGAACCAACAACTTTGTGATTCAAGCTAAACTTGTGGTCTAGTGTTTATCCTACAGCACCACATTAGGACTCCCACCTCTCTTTTATTGTTACATGCTGTGGAGTCGGTTCTGACATATAGCGACCCTGTACAGGCTGTAAATCTTTATGGGAGCAGAAAGTCTCATTTTTCTTCCACGGAACAGCTGGTAGTTTCAAACTGCTGACCCTGAGGTTAGCAGCCCAATTTGTAACCACTATGCTACCAGAGCACCTCTCAACTCTCTTTAGAAGACACAAATATGGATCTCTTTCAATCAATTGGCCAGGTAACTATCTTCCAAATTTTTTGGCATAGAGAGTGAGCGCCTCTAGTGCTTCCTCAGTTTATTGAAAGATTTTAATTGGTGTTCCATCAATTTCTAGAGCCTTGTTTTTTGCCAGTGCCTTCACTGCAGCTTGGATTTCATCCTTCAATACCATTTGTTCTTAATCATATGCTACCTTTTGAAATGGTTAACCTCCAACCATTTCTTTTTGATACAGTGATTCTGCATATTCCTTCCATCTTTTCTTTCAATGCTTTTTGCATCATTCAACGTTTTCCTCATAGAATCCTTCAGTATTTCAAGTCGAGGCTTGATTTTTTTTCTTCAGTTCTTTTAGCTTGAGAAATGCTGAGTGACTTCTTCCCCCTTAGGTTTTCTAACTCCAGGTGTTTGTGCATTTCATTATAATACCTGAGTTTGTCTTTTCAAGCTGCCCTTTGAAATTTTCTTTGAGCTCTTTTACTTCCTCATTTCTTCCATTTGCTTCAGCGAACTTGCTCAATAGCAAGTTTCAGATTCTATTCTAACATTCATTTTGGTATTTTCTTTCTTCCTTGTCATTTTAATTACCTTTTGCTTTCTTCCTATATGATGTTCTTGGTGTTACCCACAACTCTTCTGGTCTTTGGTCATTAGTGTCTAATGCATCAAATCTGTTTTTAAGATGATTTCTAAATTCAGGTAGGATATATTTGAGGTCATATTTTGGCTCTTATAGACTTGATTTCATATTATTCAGTTTTCAACTTGAACTTGCATATGAGCAATTGATGGTCTGCTCCACAGTTGGCCCCTGGACTTATTTTGGCCGATATTGAGTTTTTCCACCCTCTTTCCCCACAGATGTAATTAATATGTTTCTTACGTATTCCACCTGGTGAGGTCCATGTGTATAGTTTCTTTTTGTGCTGTTTTAAAAAAGCATTTGCAACAAATAAGTTGTTGGTCTTGCAAAATTCTATCATGTGGTCTCCAGTATCATTTCTATTACCGAGGCTATATTTTCCAATTACTGAACCTTCTACTTTGTTTCCAAACTATGTATTCCACTCACCAGTAATTATCAATACATCTTGATTACATGTGTGATCAGTTTCAGGCAGAAGAAGTTGGTAAAAACCTTCAATTTCATCATCAGTGGCTCTAGTGGTTGGTGCATAAATTTGAATTATAGTGGTAGTAACTGGTCTTCCTTCTTGTTGCTGTTTTTGTTGTTAAGTGTTGATGAGTTGGTTCTGACCCATAGCAATCCTGTATAGGGCTTTTGAAGAGAAGCTGGTAGGTTTTAACTACCAACCTTGAGGTTCAAACCGACTTTGAGGCCCAATGCATTATCCTGTAGTGCCACATTGAATATGATCCTATCATAAACATCATTGGACTTCAAGATAGTTCTTTCTGATGATGAATGTAAAGCCATTCCTCTTGAATTTATGGTACCTGTCATAGAAAATCATAAGATTGTCAGAGTCAAAATGGCCAATACCAGTCTACTTCAACTCACTAATGCCTAGGATACACATATTTATGGGTTCTATTTTATTTTTGGCAACTTCCAATATTCCTAGATTCAT
>NW_006408661.1:4619940-4621335 GCF_000296735.1 Chrysochloris asiatica
AGAGTCCTGTGAGTTGGAAGCTACGTGGCTGCATAAACCACCACCACCAGCAGCAGCAGCAATGCAACTTTACCTCCAGATGAAAAACTTAATTGAATTCTGAATCTGGAGTCATTTGTTAAAAAGGCAATCTATCTTATCTCCTTTTCTCTCTGCCACCCTTTGCACTAGATCAAGCCTTGTTGTATCATAGAAAATAAGGAGTAACTCATTTCTCTTGGAAATTCTTTAAAGTTTGTGCAACTAAACAACTATTTTGTGGGTGGTGCCTGCATTTGTTAGAGGGTTTGGTTTCTAAGCCACGGAATCCAAAAAGGAAATACATTGAAAGGATACTGGCTTATTCTCAGAAATGCTGGGGAAGTGTGGAACAGCCTCAGCCAGGCAGAAGCTTGAGGATGTCCTGGAACTCCTGGACTTTTTGGTTAGTGTGCTGTCATCAGGCTCACTTAGCCTGGATTTTCTAGTAAACAGATGCTGAGATTGGCCTGCTGGGGATCATGTGATTCTTAGAGACTAAATGAACCATGATAAATGTCAAACGTCCTGGATGGGAAAAGGAATGCGACTTCTATGAAGCTATTTTGCGACAATCGAAGAACTTTTAATATAGCTGTTGTTGCTAGGTGTCATTGAGTCAGTACCCACTCCTAGTAACTCTATGTTCAACGGAATGAAACTTCACAATTGTGGCTACACTTGAGCTTATTGTTGCTGCCACTGTGCCCTTGTGGACTATATGTATTAAATGATATTACTGAATTACTAAGGAGCTCTGGTAGCGTAGTGGTTACGAATCAGGCTGCGAACTGCAAGGTCAGCAGTTCGAAACTACCAGCTGTTCCCCTGGAGAAAGATGAGGCTTTCTGCTCCCATAAAGATTTATAGCCTCGGAAACCCTGTACAGGGTAGCTATGAGTCGGAACCGACTCCACGGCACATAACAACAACAACAACACAACAGTAGATAACTATGAAGAGCTTCAAAAAGTTCATGGAAAAATGGAATGAAAAGATAATGTTTTTTTCCATGAATTTTTTGAAGCCCTTTCAAATACTTGTTTTTAGGTAGAACATGTAGAAGCATTTGGGAGTAAACTGTCATGACATTTCTAATTCCTTCTCTCTCTCTTTTTTTAAATTTAGCTTATTCTTTTACAGTAAAAATTTTTAAAATATGTTATTGAGGTATTTTTTACATACAATAAAATGTACCTAGTTTAAGTAAACAATTGGATGAGCTTTTTTAAAATGTATACACACAGAGTGAAATTGGTCAGTCACAAAAAGAGAAATGCTTCATAGGACCACTACTGTAAAAGACTAAGGGAAAGAACCCATACTAAAGGGGGGTGGGGGGAATTCTTTGTTGATTATTGAGATGTTGGGGGTGGG
>NW_006408661.1:4622858-4627180 GCF_000296735.1 Chrysochloris asiatica
TACCCAGAGAAGCAGTGATGCGTGAAATGGAGCCAGAGATGATGACGTGGAGTGATGAAG
The DNA here is from genome assembly GCF_000296735.1 of Chrysochloris asiatica. NCBI lineage: Eukaryota > Metazoa > Chordata > Mammalia > Afrosoricida > Chrysochloridae > Chrysochloris > Chrysochloris asiatica. Next base: position 4,622,919 of record NW_006408661.1, read on the forward strand.
CAGCGGGAGACTTTAGATCCAGAGAGGGAGAGTGACTGTGTGCTGAAGACCTGGGGGTATGGGGGAAGGATTGCATGGAGGGGATTGTAACCATGACAATGAGGCGATATACAATAGAACGAATATAAAACTAATGTTCTCCCATGTAAGCTATCACATAATTCACAATAAAACATTTATAAATAAATAAATAAATAAAATGTATACACATATGTAACCACCCTAACAATCAAGATTGAAAGAGTCAAGATTGCCCATGTCCCTGTGTACAATCTCCTATTGTCTACTGCTGCCAAACAAATTACCACAAATGTAGCAGCTTAAAACAACACAAATTTACACCAATGTTCATTCCAGCACTATTTACAATAGCCAAAAGGTGGAAATAATCCAAATACTATTCAACAGATAAATGGATAAATAAAATGTGTAACATACATACAATAGAATACTATCAGCCAGTAAAAAGAAATGAAGTCTTGATACATGCTATAGTATGGATGGAGCTTGAAGACATCATGCTGCAAGAAACAAATCAATCACAAAAGGATAAATATTGTATGACTTCACTTATGTAAAAAGACAAAAGTCAAATTTGTAGAGACCAAAGTTTATTAGTGATTAGCAAGATGGGCGGGAAGGAGAGAAAAGGGAGGTAACAATGACGGAAAAATCACATTGATTAAGGGTAGGGTTGCACAGCTGATTATTTAATTGATGCCAATAAGTTGGACACATATAAAAAACTGATTTGGCAAAAATATGGTACATATATTTACAACAACAAAAATAATGAGTAGCTGCCTGCTGAGGTTACTGTGTACAAGCAAATACCTCGTGGGGATTTGGTTCTTGGCTTGGTGGTTCAGGGTCTTGATTTCATAGGACATAGCATTTAATTGGCCTAATATCAGGTTTAATGCTTCTGTTCCCCTTCTACTATGTTGTATTATGCCTGAGGTCTTAAAATCTTTCAAGCAGCCATTGAATACACAACAATTAGTTTCTATTCACCTGGAGCAACAGAGGAAAAAAGAGTCAGGAACAAGAGGAGGATATGGAATGTGGAGCTAATTGCCTCACTGAACAGCTGCCTCCTTTGCAAAGAGACAAGAACTGGATGGTGTTTGGCTACCTAACATTTTGATCCAACTTTCAAAGAAGAATCCTGATCAAAAAGGGGAAAATGCAAAAGAGAATTTCAAGTTCTCATGGACTCTAGATTTTCTGGAGTCATGAAAGGTAAATGAACCCCTGAAATACCTGTCCTTAAATAATCTATAAACCTTAAACCAAAAATATCCCCTGAAGTCTTCTTAAAGCCAAATAATGCTGTTGTTGTTAAGTGCCGTCGAGTCGATTCCGACCCATAACAACCCTGTATAGGGTTTCCAAGGAGCAGCTGGTGAGCTTGAACCACTGACGATGCAGTTCAAATGACTTTGCAGTCTGACGCATTAACCCACAGCGCCACACCAGAAGCCAAATAATAGTTTAGTTTAACTAGAAAAGAATGTCTGCCTTGAACATTGTACTCTTTTAACAACTTATGTTGTTGTTGTTAAGTACCTTGGAGTCAGTTCCGACTCATAGTGACCCTGCACAAAGTTTCCAAGGCTGTTAATCTTTATGGGAGCAAAAAGCCTCATGTTTCTCCCACGGAACAGCTGGTAGTTTTGAAATGCTGACTGTGAAGTTAGCAGCCTGATTCGCAACCACTACTCTATCAGAGACTATAACTCTATGAGATCGAATTGACAAGAGCAAGATTAGAGGGCAGTGAGTTTATGTGAATTGAGGAGAACAACTCAGAAAAGAATGCAGTCAGTGCCATTGAACTATATATGTACAAACTGTTGAATTGGTATATATTCTGCTGTGTATATTTGATAACAACAGAAAAAAAAAATTTCAATAAAGCAAACATTTATTATCACAGTTCTTTGGTTCAGGCCCAGCATGGCTCAGTTGGGTCATCTCCAAGTTTCTAAACCAAAGGCACCATGTTGATGGGTCTGCATTCCTTTCTAAAGGTTCTGGGAATGTATCTGCTTCCAAACTCATTCAGATTATTTGCAGAACGAAGTTACTTACAACTCCAGAATTGAGTTCACTGTTGTCTTTGCCAATTCCTGGGGGGGGATGTTCTTAGCATCTTTGTTGTTGTTGCTAAGTACTATCAAGTCCAAGTCGGTTCTGATGCATAGAGATCCTATATAGGGTTTCCGAGGAGTGGCTGATGAGTTTGAACTGCTGACCTTGTGATCCAGTGTTTATCCCATGTCACACCAGGACTCCTTAATTTGTTATTTATTTGGCTGAGATTCCCCTACCCCCAATAAATAATATAGATGTTATGTTGTTAAGTGCCGTCAAGTCGGTTCCGACCCATAGCGACCTTCTAGAGGGTTTCCAAGGAGCAACTGGTGAGCTTGAACCACCAACTTTGCAGTTCAAACCAACTGTGCAGTCTAGGGCATTAACCCACAGCGCCACACCATAGAAACGAGATAAAATGAATGTGCCAAAAAGTTAGCAAATTGGTAAATCAGGAAGATATACAGGGATCTACTATACTATCTTTTCAACTTTAAAATATAAATTTTTCAAAATAAAATTCTGGAGAAATAGTTTTTAATTTAAAAAGTATATGTTTTATAAATCATAATGAATCCAGAATACTGTATTGAGGGAGTGAGGATACAAAAAATTATCTCTGATAAGGTATTCGTTAACTCTTACAAAGTAGACTCAACATTATTATACAAATTAATGTGATATGGCCTTCCAGTTGGAATTCTTTGCATAAATGGACTTGTCTAAATCCTTCAGTATGTACCAGTTTATACTTAAACTACCTTCTGTGAAAGCTTTCTTAACAATTTCTATACATATTCATGAAGACTCACCATCAGAATAGAAAGATAGCCAATTGTTAAAAAGGCAATCCTATTACACTGACAATCTCCCTGGTTAATGTAATCAGATAGTACAGCTGTCTTCCTTGTTAATCTGAATTTAGTTCAAATAACTAAAGAGCTTTATTCATATTGTGATAAAAATTAGACACTTGCAAGATAAGTTTCTGACAGTTCACAGGAATTTATTTTTGCAATAATCATTTAGTACAGGAGGCTTTTTAAGATGCATTAAATTGGCATTAGATCAAGATGGAATAATTTGATTTCTATAAAAGCACTATATCAAGTGTTTTACTAGGCTTCTGTAAACGTGAAATGAGATGTCTGCTTAGTAATTAATACAATTTTTACTTAATTTTTCTTTTAATTGAAAAACTTATTGACATAATTTGCCAGTTGCAGTTGAGTTGATTCTGAGTCACGTGTATCAGGTTAGAACTGTGCTCCATACAGTTTTCAATGGCTAATTCTCAAAAGTAGATCACTTGACCTTCTGTCCTAGGTGCCTCTGCGTGGACTTGATTTACTTGACCCTCCAACCTCTTGATTAGCAGTCAAGCATGTTAACCATTTGCCATCCAGATATACTCCATAATTTAATAGGTTTTAAAAAACCACATCACACCAGATTATTTTACCTAATGTTTAAAACCAAATGATGAGACAAAACGGAAAGGTATTTGAATATTACTTTGCCTAAGACTGTTATACACTAATGTGGTAGGATAAACACTGCACTGCTAACCACAAGGTTGGTAGTTCAAACCCACCAGCCACTCCTTGGGAACCCTATACAGGGCCGCTATTTAACAGCAACAACAGTGATGTTTCTCAAACAAGTTGATTTAATCATGAGACTTACCAGGGGTGGATGTTTAAAAATCCATATCCCTAGGACTCATCCTAGAGGTTCTGAGTCCTGAACTTGGGGATGGGACTTATAAATGTCTATTACTAGAAACACCTGGATGAGTTTTATGAACAGTTGGGAAACACTCAACATTATGGAAAGAACACTGACCTAAGCTTAGAGTTTAAGACTTCAGAGGCCCAGCCCTTCTGTGTCCTTATTTCAGTCATTTTATCTCCCTGGGTCTAAGTTGCTTAGTTGTAAAAACAAAACAAAATAAAACTAATAACATTAAGGAAAAACAAAACAACTCCCTGGAATAACAGAAGGAGAGTCTGGAACACGATGAGGAAATGGAAGGTATGGCTAATTGCTCCATGAACAATTGCTTCCTTTGCCATGAAATCAGAACTGGATAGTGCCTGACTACCGTACCGAAGTTTTATCAAAGACTACGGAAAACTCCCAAGTAAAAGAGGGAAAGTACAGAA
>NW_006408661.1:4627760-4636404 GCF_000296735.1 Chrysochloris asiatica
TTTTTTAAGTTTTTATTGTTAATTGAGTGAAAGTTTACAGGGCAGATCATCAGTTTTACATTCAACAAATCATATACTTTGTTTCATTACAATGATTATAATCCCCTCCATGTACCATACCAAATAACAGTATTTCTTTCTATTAATTTTAGCTCTTATTTTTAGACATTCAGGCATATATAATAATTTATACCACCAAAGGGCACATTCTGCAAGCCTGCCTCCTGGCCACCAGCTCTCAGTCCCTCCCTTTCCATGAATCTAGAGTCCTCAGCTGCTCCCTCTCTCCATGTTCCCATCTCTGCCTCCATCTTTAGTGTCACTGCTTCTCTGGATAAGGTCTTTCATTGCACTTGTACTCTTCTCCCTTGATGGTCCTGGGGTCCTCTGTTTCTGGACTATAAGATTAACTGCTCCCCCATTTTTGTTACAAAACTTCTATCTTTACAATTGTGACAGTTGCAATTAGTCATGATAACAATCATAAGAATCTTATCCCCATCTCTTTTAGACAGACCCATCTAGAGAAGATGAAAACTATTCAGTGGGAATGCTATCTTCCCCCCCCCCACTCTTAATCTAAACTACCTCTTGAAACCTTGTAAACCAGTCAATTTGTGCCTTTATCGCCCCCTCATTTTAGGTAGCCAATATCTAAATTGCCCAACCCTATCTACCATATATACAGAGGGGATAGATAGCATTGATACTTGATGTGAAGACTCCTTCCCTCTCATTGGTATTTTGAGCTACTACCTCCATGAATATAGGTCAAGATCATCAAACTGTATTAATTTACCCTCTGTTTTCTTTTTGTCTTCCTCTAGTCGAGTGCTGATTATCAAGTCATCGAGACTATCTGCAAGTTTGGGTGGAATTGGTATATGCTTTGCTGTGTATATTCAATAACAAAATACAATAAATTATTAAAATGAAAACAACATATGGGATCTATATAATGGGATCAAATTGATAACAGCAACTTAAAGGTTACATAGAAAATTTAGGAGGCAGTGAGTTTATGTTACTGGAGGAGGAGCACCTCAGAAAAGGATTGAGAATGGTTTGTATAAATAAAAGAATGTGATCAATGTGTTACTGAAATGTACATGCAGTCACTGTTGAATGGATATTCTGCTGTGTATATCCTCAATAACAACAACAAAAATATAAATAATAATAATTTTTTAAAAGCCTTAGGTTTTAGTTCATAATCTGTATAAAGATAGGAACTGGATAGATTTACTATAGGCACTAGATGGCAAACTCAGTTTGAACTGCAAGGTCGGCAGTTCAAACTCACCAGCCACTCCTTGTAAACCCTATACAGAGTCACTATGAGTAGGAACTTGCTGGTGTCAGCATACACAGACCCTGGTTGATCAGTGGCCCTGTGACATGGACGAAAATCCAACCCCATGGCCCTCCTCAGGACTGCGAACCATGGACCTTGAGGACCAAGGAAGTGACCTCCTGATGTCCCGGGTTCATTGGTTTTTGCGAACTCACTGGTTGGTTACCTCTGTATAATTTTCTTTGGTCCTAATATTGTTCATTCTATGCTTCTAACTCCAGTAATTGTAGCTTCTGAGAAAATGGTTTCTTTTACAATGCCTCTCTTAATGCCTCCACTGTGTTGGCAGTGCGTGGGGTCCTGGGAACAAATCTTTCTGAGGAAAAATCGATAGCTACCTGGGATGAATGTCAGAACTGCTCCTTATTTGATTATTCAGTTATGTTTGATATCCATTAACAATAATGGGTTTGAAACCCCTTTTTAGAGCCAAGGCAATAAAAAGTTTTCTCAGATAATTCAGAAAGGCCAGGAACAGGTATATTGGGAATACAAGAAAAGGTTTTTAGAGGAAAACTACCTAAGGTTTGCAAATAAAGTGGAATGGTAAATTCTGGGAATGTTGGATTAGAGGACAATAGTGGCAGCCCCATTAAACCGCCGAATATAATCAGTTTAACCCAGATGCTCTCCTTCCTCCTGAAAGTATATAGGAATGTGATAATTAAGAACAATGTAGCATTTTGCATATAGATAAATGAAGCCTGGTGCCTGAGATCTTGCTCACAAACAAAAGTTTGCAAAGTATACAGAGACAGCTTGGCTCCTTTTTAGGAACCTTGCTTTATGTTAAGTATCCTTAAGAAACCGCATGTCACTGCTCTAGATCATTTAAGCCTAAAAGTTAATATATAACAACTTGATTGAACCTTTTTTCTGTAAAAATAAAAATGTTAGATTGTTAAGAAAAACTATGAAAATATTTTAAAAGTTGTTCCTGTGAATCATTATGTCCTGTTTTGAATGATTAATCACATTTCAGTTCCATATCCTGTCTTATCTAAAGAATTACATCCTCCCTTTGTGAATTACATCCTTCCTTTGTAACAAATCCCTCCCTAAAAAAAGAGAATAAAAGACTGAGGTAGAGTGAGTTCTGCATGCAATGCTAGGCAATATGTTTGCAGATCTGCCTACCTGCCAGCTTGCATCATATCTGTATGTCTGTCTTTTTTGTATATATTTCATCTCTCTCTTTCTCTATCCCTTTCGCCGCCAGATCTCCCTTCTTTGTGACACTCACACTTCAATGTCGAGGCTGGACCCCGACATAGGACCTCGACAGGAACTGACTTGACGGCACTTAGCAACAGTATCATTCTGTCACTTTGTCATGCTTAGGTGGTCTACATGTTCCTATAAGTTCAGAAGCTATGCCACTGGCATTTCAAATACCACAGGGTAACCTCAGGTTTCAGAGGAGCTTCCAGACTAATACAGACTAGAAAGAAAGATCTGGAAAATTACTTCTGAAAATTAGCCAATGAACCTATGAATCACAAGAGACTGTTGTCCTACAGGGTACATAGATTGGAAGGCACTCAAATACACAGTGGCCACACAATGGACTCAGGCATACCAACAATTGTGAAGATGGTACAGGACAGGGTAATGTTGCCTTCTGTTGTATATGGAGTCTTCCTTAGTTGTAGCAGTTGCCCTGGCATCTAGCAACTGTACACTCCCCCTCCTTGGTGCTGTAAGATAAGCACTGGACCGCAAGCTCAGTGGTTTAAACTCACCAATTACTTCTTGGTAATCCTATACAGGGTCGCTACGAATCAGAACCAACTCGATGGCACTTAACAACAACAACAACACAGCTAGCTTGGTGTGCCGCTCATTAATATTTTCTGACTGACTTACTATTTAGATGAGGAAATGGAATCTATGGCTAATTGTCTACATGAACAACTGCCTCCTCAGCCGTGAAGCCAGAAGAATTGGATGGTGAAGCCTAGGCTTCCATTACTGAGTATTTTTATCAAAGACTATAGGAACATCCTGAACAAAAGGGGGGAAATGCAGGACAGAATCAAGTTTCTTCTAGCTAAAAAATTATATGACTGTAAAATAAACATAAATAATCAAGTAATTCATTTATAAAATGATTGTTATTCTAAAAACAAAACAAAATACAAACCACCATGGATCTGATCCTTTCTACTTATTTCAGTACTGTCAGTTCCTGGCAACAATTCAAACGTTATGGCTTCAGGAATTGAACTCGACACCTTCCTTTCAGGGTTGTGATCATTAAAGGTAATGAATTAGAAGCACTTAGCATATATAGTATATGGCTAACAACAGAGGCTCAGTAAAAGTGAGGTGAAGCTGGAAACCCCAGTTCTGTGGATAAGGATGCAGAAGAACATCAGTTCTCCTGCTGCACCTACAGGAATACTATAGGAATAGCATTACTTTCAGAACTTTTGATACATTAGTCCTAAAACATACTGCCAAGTAACCAAGTTCAGAATTGTCAGGAATTTGCCCTGACAAGTAGATTGCAAAAAAATCAGTGCTTTAAATTTGATTATAGAAGAGAAGTAAACGCTGGAAACTATAATAGTTCAAGTTTATTTAAAACCAAAAGCTATTACTATTTTTTTAAAAATAATAATCAAACTATTCCATTAAAAGATTTCCATATATTGCATATCTAATATAACTTCTACGAGTACAAGTGGTTCTCAGAATGTGGCTGAGGGACCAGCATCATCAATATCACCTGGAAACTTGTTATAAATGCAAATAAATCAAACTCTATGGGTGGTCCCCAAATCTATGTCTTAACGAATCTGCCAGGTGATTCTTCTGTACACTACAGTCTGAGAACTCTTGACTTAAAACAAAAAGGATTCTGTCATAAAAACAAATTCACAAGCCAAGTTCAACATTTTATAAAACCTCCTACAATGTGTCAGAATTGAAAATATACATCATTTATGTAGTGAACTTCATATTGTTCTCAAAGAAACATACAAAAAACACTTTTGTATAACAACTTAAGTTTCATCCCTTTTAAAAAAATTCTGAAATACTGATCCTGAAATTTAAAAAGGCAAGTCACTGGCTTTTAGAACATTCAAGTCTTAATTTCTCAATATCATAAGTAAAATAGAAATTTCAAATAATAAAAATGTTACCAAATATTACCAAAGCTAATTTTAGTGTTATTAAGACATTAACAAAAAATGAGACCATGAATATACAGTGCAGTCATAAGGATTTATTTTTAAATCCAAATAATTCTGATTTAGAACAGGATGTGTAAGATACTGAGTAAGAGTTACTGAATATTATAAATGCTGATTTATATTCTATGTAAGAAAATCAGAACTTCAAACAAATTCATTCCAGTTCAATCCCTGCTGAGAATTTGCATTTCCACCCCAGATACATGGAATCAAAACCAACAACCAAACCTGTTGCTATCAAGTCCATATCAATTTATAATGACCCTACAGAACAGAGGGGAGTGTTGGTGTGGCTCTGGAGGAGAAGTACTAGACCGAAAGGTTGGTTTTGACCACAAGGTCATTTGTTCAAGCCCACCAGCTGCTTCTTGGAAACTCTATACAGGGTTGCTAAAAGAGTTGGAACTGACTCGATGACACGTAACACACACATGCACGCACACACACACACACACGACACAGCAGAACTGTTCCATAGGGTTTCCAAAGCTGACTGCCATAGTGTTCTCCCTCGACGAGGCTTGGCGGCTTGAACCGTCAACCTTTCCATTAGAAGTCAACCACTTAAGCACTTGGCCACCTGAATTAGAATCTATAGTTTAGCCAGATCTCCAGATGATTCTTGTAGATTCCCTAGCGATCTTATTAAAATGTAGTTCTGATTCAGTATACCTGTGGTGGAAATGCACATTATTAGCAGACAGTCAAACTGGAATGAACCCATTGGAAGCCCTGAAGAAACTCTATTACAAAAGTCTGAAAATCTTAAAACTATATTTTCTCAGGTATCAGAAAAGAGAGAAGAGATTTTTAAAATTTGAGGATGGAGAAGGTCTTGGGGAGTTGATGAGAGATTCTGAGATTCATGTACTGTCACATTCTTTGGTTACAGGTTAAGGACTTAGAGAAGATACAGTCAGAAAAGAGAATTATTGTAGTTCTAAATCATTCTACTTGAGAAAACAGGAGTCTTGAATTGGTTTTCCCATTTTCGCCAAAGTCTAAAATTCACTCAAGAGAAAGAGGTCAACTTATACATACAAAAAGAAGCAGAAAATCAGCCCATACACAACAGCATCTAGTCAGGAACCTCAAAAGGTAGTGTGGTGATAACCTCCCCTGATTCGGTGACAATGGCATCGTAGACCCACCGGCGGTTGCAGCGGCACTCGGGCCCACACTTGTTGGAGTTACACTTGGGGCAAGGGTAGAAGCAGCCCAGGCAGTTCTTCTCCAGGCAGTCACACAGATCCACGTCATTACAGATGAGCCTGCCACTTTTGTCGTACTTCCTCATAACCCTGTACAAAAAAATAATGACACTAACTCGACAATGCAATTTTCCTCGAAACTGAAATAAATTAGTATGCAGCAGACTTTCATAAACAGGATCTTCTTCCTCTGAAGAAATGACACCCTAGAGACTACCCAGCAACAGTTCAGAGAGGTCGTGAGGAATTCAGTCAATATGTAATCAAACAAATTTCAGCTCACGCAGGCTTGTCATGGGCTACGAGTAACACTTCATTCCTGAAGCATGGCTGGGAAATGTCATATTCCACACCTAAGTAGCTTATGAGGGGTAGCTGATTAAAGGAGTCCTGGTGTGGTGCTGTGGGATAAAGCACTGGACCCCAAAGCAAGGTCGATTTGAACTACAAGGTCTGTGGTTTCAACCACAAGGTCAGTGGTTCACACTCATCAGTCGGTCCTTGGAAACCCTACCCATAAGGTCATATGAGTCGGAATTGACTCAATGGCACTTAACAACAACAAATGCCCCAGATTTTTCTTTAAAATACAGCCACGGTTGGTGAGATCTGTCCCTAAAAAGTTGCATTCTTTTGGTTTCCTAAAAGCACTATACTGTATACAATTGCATTTTTTAATGATTCTAGATAATCATTGAAACCATTAGTCATTACATCATAATTATTTTTTTCAAGCCCCTTGGTTAACAGTCTCCAGGTGTCGTTGCTTTCATTCCTTTCTGATGGGGATTTGACCCAATGTGGGATGAGAAATCAGATCACTCTGAAGAGCAGTCTGAAGATACACCATGGGCTCTGAAGAAGGCAAGATGTTCTGCACCAGAGGAGATCACAAGGTTCTAGAACAGGAGTGGGGAATGTAGGGCCCGTGGGCCATATAACGCCTGCAAAATTATTTGGTCTGGCCCTACCAAGGAAACAACAGTTACAGCCATCATGTTTTGTTGTTGTTAAGTGCCATCGAATCAGTTCTGACTCATAGCAACCCTGTATAGGGTTTCTGAGGAGAAGCTGGTGGGTTTTTTTTGTTTGACCAAATATAGCAGGCTAATTTTTTTTTTTTTTTTAAGGTTTTTATTGTGGATTGAGTGAAAGTTTACAGGGCACACCACCAGTTTCACATTCAACCATTCATATGACTTGTTTCATTACATTGATTATAATCCCCTCCACACATCATCAGTTAACAGTGTTTCTCTCTATCCTCTTTAGCTTTTTTTTTTGGCGGGGGGGAACTTTGCCTTTTTGGAATTTACAGTCTCGGCTTTTAGGGAAGGTTTTTACATTTATCTGTGGATATCCAGGGCTCATGTATGCGATTACTAACAAGCATAACTGAATAATCAGATGAGGGACAGTTTGCTATGTCTGCTAGGTGGCTAAAGTCTGATCCTCAGAGCCTATGGTTTGGACGGTCTGCAACGCTTGGGCCCACAGGGACATGAACTCCTGACCGGGTCTGCACGGTCTAGCAGGCTAACTTTTAAGTTGATAATTTTGTATGGCCCGCAAATAATGTTATAAATTGTGGCAGAATAAAATTCCCACCCGTGGTCTAGAACTTGCTTTACGTTTCTAGAGCTTCTCAGTCAGTCTCTTCAGCAGCTCCGGGAACAAAGGGCTTTCACAAGAAACATGCCACCCTTTCAAAATCAAACCATTTAAAAATAAATCTTTCAAAACTGAGCGGTTTATGCTAAGTTTCTGTTTTTGTTGTTGTTAAGTGCCATTGAGTCTGTTTCGACTCATAGCAACCCTGTATAGGGTTTCCGAGGAGCAGCTGGTGAGCTAGAACCACCGACCTTGTAGTTCAAACGGCTTTGCAGTCTGGCGCATAGCCTACAGCGCCACACCAGGACTCCTGTTAGGGTGATGTAAAAATCTGAAAATGAAAACATAGTGATGATTATATAACAAGGTGAATATATTAATGCCAGCAAAATCATTTGTAAAAATGGTATGGCAAATGTTTTGTTATATGTATTTCGTGAACCATAATAAACATTAAAAAAAAACAAAACTGAGCCACTTGAAAGCCTTAGAATGACAAAAATGTTGATGTTAAAAAAGGCTGACCCTAAGCTAGTGTGGAAGGAGCCTTGGAGGTATAGTGGGTTATGTATGTGCTGGGGTTCTAAGCACCAAGTCAGCTGTTTGAATCTACCAACTGCTCCATGAGAGAAAGATGAGGCTTTCTGCTCTCATGAAACCTTATACAGTGTTGCTATGAATCAGAGGCAACTCAGTGGCACATAACCACCACCAAGCTGGTGTGGTGAAATTATAACACGACCTCTCTTCCTGCACTTTACAGAATGCACTTTACATAATGCACTTCTATGCTCTTCACTCTCCTAATAAAGCAGGTAAGGATTAAAGATGAGTCTGATTACCACAATTGCTGATTATCACATGTTAGCTGGAATGCCTTTGAATGTGAGTATTTACATTTGCAGTGCTTCATCTGTGGAATGAGAGCCCTCCACTCCACCCCCAAACTCACTGAGGAATACAGGCATCAGTGAGAGTTGTTGTTGTTAAGTGCCATTGAGTCGGTTCCAACTCATAGTGACCCTTTGCACAACAGAATGAAACACTGCTCGATCCTGGGCCAACTTCACAATTGTGCCACGTTTGAGTCAATTGATGATGCCACTTGGCCAATCGATCTCACTGGGGGTCGTCCTCGTTTTCTCTGACAGAGGAGATTTAAAATCTATTTGAAGTCCATGGGTGGTGCAAACTCTAATCTACTGACCAGGTCCACCTAAAGGCACATCAGATCTAACAATCTATTTTCCCAAAAACCAGTCCTTGGG
>NW_006408661.1:4637239-4638616 GCF_000296735.1 Chrysochloris asiatica
ACACACTGTGTGCCCACTGCACATCTTAATTTTAAAAAGGAAGACACTTTTGATGTCCTCTCTATGCCCTTTCCCATTGCTTCCCTGTACTCTCTCCTATGAGAAGAGTTGCAGCTTGATTTTGTAAACATTTTCTTGCTTTATCTTTTAGTTTTGCCACAATATGTATTTATCCCCAAGCATATTGTGTTTGTGTTTTTTTGTTGTTTTTTTTTTTATTTCCTGTAATGTGCTTTTTCATTTTACAATGTCATTTGAGGTGGAGCCATAATAGTGCAGGTAACTATATTCAGATATTTTCACTTCTGTATATATTTCACTGTATAAATAACAGCTATTATTCATTGAGGGGCATTTGAATTCTCACTTTTTTGTTTTTGTTTTTTGCTATTACACTCATTGATGGCTATAAATCTTGAATCTGTCTCTTGTAGTACATATATTTAGAACTTTTTCCAGGGTATATCCAGGAGTAAGCTTCATATATAAGATATATATGAAAGTAAGTAAAAAAAATATTGTTATAAAATCACTTTTGTTGTTGTTAAGTGCCATTGAGTCTGTTTTGACTCATAATGACTCTGTATAGGGTTTCTGAGGAGCGTCTAATGGGTTTGAATCACCAATAATATGGTTCACAGTCCAGTGTTTATCCTGTAGGACCACACAAAATCATAGAAGCCTTTATTAAACAAAAATATCAAAATGTGAAGTTACTGTTTCTCAGCATATCCTCCATCTAGGCCTACACACTTCTTAGAGTGGTATTTCCTAATCCTTTCTAATCCTTCCTTGAAAGTTTGGACTGTGTGAAAGTTGAACAATGAATAAAGAAGACCATATAATAATCGATGCATTTGAATTATGATGTTGGAGAAGAATATTAAAAGTACCATGGACTGTCAGAAGAACAAAAAAATCTGTCTTGGAAGAAGAACAACTAGAATTCTCCTTAGAAGTAAGGATAACAAGACTTCATCTCTTATAATTCAGACATATTATCAAGAAAGGCCAGTCCCTGGAGAAGGAAATCATGCTTGTTAAAGTGGAAGCTCAGAAAAAAAAGAGGAAGACCCCCAACAAGATGGATTGGCATAATGACAGCAGCAATGGGCTCAAGTATAACAACATTTGTGAGGATGGTACAGGACCGGGCAGTGTTTCATTCTGTTGAGCATAGAATCTTTATGAATTGAAACTGACTAGACAGCACCTGTCAACAACAACAGCTCTTCCTTAAAGAATCCTGTACTCTTTGATTTACATCATGTCAAAGTGGTAGTTAGGCATAATCAAGAGACTCAGATTGTGTTCCTTTTAAATATTCTTTGAGTTTGGGGAGCAAAAAGGAGTCTAAAGGGATAAGACAAAGGTAAG
>NW_006408661.1:4639055-4641195 GCF_000296735.1 Chrysochloris asiatica
CACTGTTTTGATTGGACCTTGTTTAATGGCAACCTAATGAGATTAAGTGTAAGAGGTGCTTCAAAAAGTTCATGAAAAAATGGAATAAAAAGATGATGGAATCTGTCCTAGAACTTTTTGAAGTCCCCTCATATTAATGGAAGAACTTACCTGAAGTCACCCAATGACTGCAGAGACATGTTTAAACACATTTTATTTGGAATAAACTCATGCATGTATCAACTGGAACCCTAGTAGCAATACTTCCTGATGTACCTGTGGATATCAGTAATGTTAAGATGTTTTAAATAGTCACTGTACCATTTTACACTCAATTCATGAGTCATCGTTTCACCAACACTGGTATCATCAGACTAAACTTTTTGCTTGTCTGGGGTGTGGTACATCCCCACACTGTATTGATGGTGTTCAGTATCCTTTCTGTTTATTACTCTTTTCTTCTATGAAATGCCTGATCATAGTTTTGATCATTTTTCTATTAGGATGTTTGTCTTTTTCTTATTAGCTTATAGGATTTAAAAATATATATATATTTTTAGATGCTGATCTTTAAGCCTATAAATATCTTCTTCTACTGTGTGATTTGTTTATAAAGTGTCTTTTAATAGTCATAAATGCATGATTATTAATTCTGATTTTAAACAACCTTTTCCTTTAAGGTTGACATAGTAATACATCTCTGATGTTCTAATTATTGTATTTAATGACAGCTCTGTGCCCATTTGAAATCCTAAATCTATTCTAATGCTTATATTATTTCTTTTCCTATTGATATATCTTTGCTGCTTTTAATCATCTTTATTGTTAAAGCTATTACTCTATTTTAAGGGCTTCGGAAGTTTTTTTGTTTGTTTTTTTTTTTTAAAAAAAACACAACATGATTTCTAAGAGTTAAGGATCCCTGGATGGCACAGTGGGTTAAAAATTGGGCTGCTAATTTTAAGGTTGACATTTCAAACCCACTAGCTACCTCATGGGTGAAAGATGAGGCTGTCTGCTCCTAAAACACTTAGGATCTCAGAAGCCCTGTGGAGCAGTTCTACTCTAAGGAGTCCTTTAGGGTTGCTGTGAGTTGGAACTGACTCAGTGGCACTGGGATTGGTTTTGGTTTTGAAGTTACAGTTTTTTTCTTTTTAACATATGGAGTGCTGTAGTAATTTATAAAGGCTATTTTAAATCATAAAAAAACCAAGAAGCCTATAATTACTTGACTTTGTCAAGGAGAACTCATGCATTTTACAATCTCACACACTGTAAGGAATAAATCATGATCTTACTTGTATTTCACAGAAAAATACTCATTCATCTTGGACATACGCGCTTTCTTTTTTTGCTGCCGTGTTTCAGGGTTGAAGTCCGCTACCTGTGGTCCAGGGTTTTGAAATGCCAAGCATTTTAACTGTCGCTCTATTTGTTGCTGTGAAGTAAATAAAATATATTAGTAATAAAAACCAGAAAGTTTGCAAATAAAATATGTTAGTAGTAAGAAACAGATAGTTTCATCTGTTTTCACATTGACTCAAAATGAACTTTTGCTGCTCTATTTGTTGCTTTGAAGCAAAAAAATATATATTAGTAATAAGAATCAGATCGTTTCATCTGTTTCCACATGGACTCAAAATGAAATTTATCTATGTATCACTGTAGTGGCAGGAAAGTTTAAATGCTTTATGTAGAGAAATAAAAACCAAACCAAGCTTCAAATGATCAGGAAAATTTTTTCATATTATGTCATTCTTTCTGAATGAAGAACACACAAATAAAACTCCTATGTTCTAAATGTATAAATGGACATTGTTATTAGTGCTGTGACGAATGTTGTTGTTGTTAAGTGCCATCGAGTTGGTTCTGACTCATAGCTACCCTGTTTAGGGTTTCCAAGAAGAGGCTGGTGAGTTTCAACTGTCGACCTTGTGGTTTAAATCAACCTTGTGGCTGAGTGCTTATCCTATGGCACCACACCAGGATTCCAACTTACAGCAATCCTGTATAGGGTTACCGAGGTTTTAAATCTTTTGCGGGAGCAGAGAACCTCAAACTTTCTCCCATGGAGTAGCTGGTGGGCTCAAACTGTCATCCTTGTGGTTCACAATCCAGTGCTTATCCTATGGAGCCACCCTGCTCCCATAAATGGGGGTAG
>NW_006408661.1:4642095-4646996 GCF_000296735.1 Chrysochloris asiatica
CTTGCTTGCTGGAAGTGAAGAGTATTAGAAATACTGATGAATATCAAAACCTACATCTTTCAGTATGGATTGCACTTCAATGTAAAGAAAACAAAACTCACAACTGAACTAAAAGACGTCATGATAAATGGACAAAAGATAAAAGTTTGTCAATGACTTTATCTTGCTTGATCCACAATCAACACTCATGGAACAGCAGTCAAGAAATCAAATGGCTTACTGTACTCAGGGAATCTGCTACAAAAGATCTGTTTAAAGTGTCAAAGATGTTACCTTGAGGACTAAGGTATGTCTGACCCAAACCGTGATATTTTCAATAGTCTCATATGCATGTGAAAGCCATAGAAGAATCAATGCATTTGAATTATAGTGTTGGGTAAAAATATTTAAAGTACCATGGACTGCCAAAAGAACAGACAAGTCTGTCTTGGAAGAAGTACAGCCAGAATGCTCCTTAGAAGTGAGGACAGTGAAACTTCATCTCTCATAATTTGGACATGTTGTCAGAGGGAACCAATCCTGGGGAAGGGCATCATGTTTGGTAAAGTGGAGGGTCAGCAAGAAAGAGGAAGATCCTCAACAAAATGTCCCAACAGTGTCAGTCACGTGGGCTCAAACATAGCAAGGATTATGAGGCTGGTGAGGGACTAGGTAGGGTTTTGTTCTATTATGCATAGGGCTGCTATGAGTTGGAACCAACTCAATGGCACCTAGTAACAACAAACTAAGGAAGACAAGCAACAAAGATACTTTAATCAAATACCAGGTTACTTTGAACATGTAGTGCATATGGCAATGAGGCACAGAAATGTTCTTTTGAAGGGTTTTAGTAAGGATTCCTGGTGAGGTGCTGTAGGATCAGCACTGGACTGCAAAACACAAGGTTAGTAGTTCAAACCCACCAGCTGCTCATCGGAAACCCTATATAGGGTAACTATGAGTTGGAACCAACTCAATAGGCACTTAACAATTTAACAAGTATAATCTAAGTGGCCCAGTAATGTACAGGCTAATATATATCTTGAAACAAAACAAAAATATCTAATCCAAGGATTTGTTTCAATGTACCAAATCCTTCTCAACAGCTTTTCTGTAGTTCATTTAGTTTATTAGTAGTATTATCAGCCTAATAAAATTATATTTTTCTTGAATTTTATTTTGGTGTTGTTTATTTTACCAAATTAACTTTTTAACTGGCAAAACAGTCTGCATTTAAGAATAGTTAGTAAATAGATACCATGGTGCTGTAGGATAAGCATTGGTCTGCTAACTACAAGTGGTTCAAGCCTACAAGCAGCAACTTGGAAACTATATATACAGGACCGCTGTGAGTCGCAACTGACTCAACAGCACTTAACAACACCAACACCAGCATATATTACTATGCTCATGGATATCTTATGGCACAGTGGGTTAAGCACTGGACTTCTAACTACAAGGCCAATGATTCAAACTCACTAGCCATGACACCAGAGACAGATGAAGTTGTCTGCTCCTGTAAAGGTCTACAGTCAGAGAAACCTTATAGAGCAGTTCTCTATTTTATAGGGCCAATCAGTGCCAGAGTCAAGTCAGTGGGCATTGGTTTGCTTTACTATAGTCAGTAGCATAGCAAGGAGTGAAGAACACGAACACCTATGTGAGCTTGTTGTTGTTGTTACTAAATGCTGTCGAGTCAGTTCCTACCCATAGCAATCCTGTATAGGATTTCTGAGGAGCAGCTGGTGAGCTTGAGCTGTCAACCATGCAGTTTAAATGGCTTTTCAGTCTGGTACATTAACCCACAGCGTCACAGTGGCCAAATCTTGGCTCTGCCACTTGCCAGTGCCCTTGAGCAAGACCCTCCTTTCCTAAGTATCAGTTTCTCCTTTTGTAAAATGGGTTTAACAACAATATCTCCTTCATAGGGTTGTGATAAGAATTAGGTAATTAACATATATCAAGTTTTTGAGCCATGTTTAGCATAACAACAAAATGAGGACTTATTAAATAAAACACTTTTTATAAATAAAATAAAAATATAACTTATCAATAAAAATAACTTATTAAATATAGTATCCACAAATATTCTACCCGAAGGCAGGAATTTTATTGCATAGAGCATTGGGCTAAAAGTGCTAAAAAGTGTTTTGTGAGGCTACACAGTGAAATTTAAGGTGAGACTAGCCCAAGAGACAGCAGGGTGAAGAGGAAGGAAAAGTTCTTTTAGCCTGGAGAGCAGAAATGCCCCTGTGGGTGCTGGCAGGGCTCCCCTTCCCACTCAAGTCTAAAAATTTCAGAGATCAAGTTAGGAACTCTCCAAAATAGTATGTATTAGGGATTGTACTCTGCCTTTCAGCAATAAGCATTGTAAATTCTCAGCCCTGCAGATGGACTCCTGGTGTGGTGCTGCGGGTTAATGTGCTGGACTGCAAGGTCAGTTTGAACTGCAAGCTCAGCAGTTGGAGCTCACCAGGCACTCTTCAGAAATCCTGTACAGGGTCAGGGTCGAGTTAGAACAGACTCGATGGCACTTAACAACAACAGCAACATACTTTCAGATATAATCCCATTTGGGAATAAAGTTGTCTTAGTTTTACAATGCTGCTATAACAAAAATAAGACAAGTGGATGACTTTAACAACCAGAAATTGATTTTCTCACAGTTTAGGAGTACTGACTCTTGGGAAATGCTTTCTCTTTGTAGGCTTAGGGGAAAGGTCAGGGCCTTGTCTCATTTCAGAAACAGTAGGCCCAGTATTTTTTGGAGCGCTCCATACATCTTGGCATCAATGTTCCCCTGGATCTAGGAGCTTCACAGTGCAGGGATCCCAGGTACAAAAGGACACACTCCACTCCTGGCTCTTCTGTCTTGGTGGTAGTAGGTCACTTTTCTCTCTTTTTATGTCTCAAAAGAGATTGACTCAGCCTAGTGGTTACAAATCGGGCTGTGAACCGCAAGGTCAGCAGTTCGAAACTACCAGCTGTTCCACAGGAGAAAGATGAGGCTTTCTGCTTCCGTAAAGATTTACAGCCTCGGAAACACTGTACAGGGTTGCTATGAGTCGGAACCGACTCCACGGCACATAACAACAACAATCCTGTAGATTGCATCCTGCCTCGTTAGCATCATTGTTGTTGTTTATGTACCGGAAGTCGGTTCCAACTCATAATGACCCTGTACAGGGTTTCCAAGGAGTGGCTGGTAAGTTTGAACCACCGACCTCGCAGTTCAAACTGATCTTGAGCTCCAGTGCTTATCCTACAGTGCCATACTAGAATTCCCATTAGCATCACAGAAGTGATGATTTACAACACAGGATAATTGTATCAAATCAGAGCTTATTACATCAAATCATATATGGAGTTGATTGTATTGCATTAGATCTCATTATGGTGATACCTATATCTTAACTGCTAAACCACTAAGAATCCTGGCCCAGCCAAGTTGACACAAAACCTTAACTATCACAAGGGTTTTCTTTAATAGGTTAATGATTCCATATTAGTGGGGAGTGTGTCTTTAACCAACCATTTTTGAAATATAAAAGGAGCAGAGTAGGCACTGAGAAGCAAGCACAAACAAGGGCAAGATGCAACATGGAGATCTTCAAGGAAGGCCAAGAAGAATGCTAGAGAAGCTGAGATAAGGATTTTCCCCAGAGTAGACAGACAGGCTTCTCTAGCACTGGTGTCTTCAATTTGGGCTTCCGGCCTCCCAAGCTGTGAGAAAACAAATTTATATTCTTTAAAGGCACCCACTTGTGGCATTTTTGTTATAGCAGAACTAAGACATTTGGACAACATAGGATCACAAAATCTGTATGACATACCAGCTGTTTCTGTCCAATTTGACCATTTTTCTCAGGAGAACTTCCATCTGTGTTTCTCTCTTGAGTGGAATTGTTTTTTTCTGATTGTTCATTCATTTCTGATCAGTAAAAAGGTAACTGAAAACAAGAAAACACATTAATATCATATACCCCCAGTAACTTAAATCTTAGAACTGTTTCCTGCTCTCCACCCTCATCTCTCTCTTTCAAAGTCAGAATTCCTGAAAGAGCTGTCTGCATTCCTGGCTTCTGTTCCATACCACCTTCAGTCCTGCATCTGACTCCTCTAGAAGACTTAACAGACACTCTGCTGTGCCAATAGTTCCACCAGCAAATGGATGAGACCTTTAAAAGTTCTTAGCATCATAGGTTTCTCAAGAACATCAAAACTGGGACCACTCACTCCTGCTGAGAAGGACTCTGAATTTCTAGTCCTTTACTCTTCCCCCTTAGCACTTAGCCTTTTAGGGAAACAAAGACAGACAGATGCATGGATGTTATGCATCCCTAGTAACTTCATGAAAAGTCCATCTGCGTCCACAGTTTCAGTTGTCACCTAATGAATGATCATTCATTCTTAAATCTATCTATAAAAACTGTGATTTACTCACTCAATTTTTTGGACAAATTTCTAATACAATGTGTATAAATGGGACTTAACAGTTTGACAGTTTTTAAAAAGTTGTGAAATATTCTGCAATTTATTCCAAAAGTATTTCCGTATATGTTGTTGTTAAAGTGCCATAGAGTCAGTTCTGACTCATAACAACCCTCTGCACAACAGAATGAAACACTGGTCCTGTGCCATCCTCACAATTGTTGTTATGTTTGAGCCCATTGTTGCCGCCAGTGTTTCAGTCCATCTCATTTGGCCTTCCTCGTTTTCTAAACATAGCAGAGGCTGCAGACATCGGTGACATTTCCAAAGTAAGTGTCTTTGATACATACATGCTTCCCAAGCTGTACGTGAAACTGTAGGATAAGCTAACTGCTCCTTGGTCGCTGTGAGTCAGAACTGACCCAACTGCACTTAACATCAACAACAACATGTACAATATATTGAATGATGCAGAAAGCATCAAAAGAAGA
>NW_006408661.1:4648227-4653648 GCF_000296735.1 Chrysochloris asiatica
TGTACTCCTAGCCCCCACTCTGACAGCTCATGCATACATCATACCCTTGGTTTGTACAAGATAATGTCAGACTGCCTAAGTATAAATACTCTTTGAAAAACGGGGTCGGGGCTGCAGTTGTTCTCGCTTTTAGGTAGGCTGTAGTCGCTGGCCAGCTAATAAAAGGCTTCCTTATCCATCCTGAGAGTCTTGAGTGGTCATATGGGTAAATTGAGGCACAACATTTGGAGGCCCCAGCGAGATCTTACCCTCGACTCGACGCCCCTCCATCGACTTCCAAGGCAGTGACCGGACGACTGGCCCAACTCAGGGGGCACGCGCCCTGAGACGTTTCAGAACCCCTGGTGTTGGCTGGGCCTGCCAGAGTCATCTGTGGGGCCTTGAAGCCTAACCTTCAAAAGCCTTAGGAGGTAAATTCTTACTCTGCCTGTTCTTAATCCAGTCAGGGGCTAGCCAAACGGGGACTTGATGAGAGGACTGGACACAGTCTTACTCTCACAGTCACTTCCTCAGAGATGTCCTTTGAGAAAGCCTATTTCTCAGTGGGAGAGATAGAGACTGTTTTATGTCTCAGTGTGAGAGAGAAATAGAGCCTGTTTTTTCTTTGGTCTATTTCTCAGTCAGAGAGACATAGAGCCTGTTTTTCCTTTTTCTGGTTTCTGATCTTGGCCCTCTAATCCACTAGCCGATTAATGCCTCTGAATGACTGATGAGTGTGTGAGTGATGGTAACTGAACACAGCTTGCTGTGAAGTCTGTGCGGCCTCACGGCTTCCACTACGGGGTCTGAGTGGGCCTAAACCTGCGTTCCACGACGTTATCATACAGCACATCGGTGACTCACCTAATTAGTTCTGGTTCTGGTTTCGGTTCTGGTTCTGTTTTTAGTGACCGGGTCCGGGGATTATACGGATGCACCTTTAGCTAAGATAACGTTGAAAACCCCGCGAGGGGCGTGGCCACGTGGGCACCTGACTGGTCCTCTTAATTGAGGGCTTCCTTTCTCTGTCCCCTTTTTCCTTGATTGACCTAACCTGCCCTTTCTGGTTCAGAAAAGTCACCATTCATGGCTAATCAGTGGACTGCCTGCTTATTCGTTTATGAGTTGATTTGTCTCCCCTTGACCCTCCTTCTGGGTCTAGACTTGGCGGATACTGCCCCCGAGGATTGGGCAGACACAGGATGTTGTTGTTAAGTGCCGTGGAGACTGTTCCGTCGACTCATAGGGACCCTACACAGGGTTTCCAAGGCTGTAAATCTTTACGGGAGCGGTAGACCGCCTCATCTTTCTCCCGCAGAACCGCTGGTAGTTTCGAACTGCTGACCTTGTGGTTCACAGCCCGATTCGTAACCATTACGCTACCAGAGCTCCTTAGGATAGCCCTAGCTTTTTGTTATTTTCTTTGTGTTGCCTTTCTGTTGAAACTCAGCGCTAGATTAACTAAGGCCTTGTAAGCTCCTCCCCAGGCCCACCCCCGGACCATCCGAGACTGAGCCTACTAAGAGAACCTAGTGCAGCATTCTGTTCTCACATAAGACTGGGACGGAAGTCCCCTCCTGAGCGCGGTTCCTCGGTGGGCATTGTACACCCGCACTATTATAACTCACGTAGGCAGTCTAGATGTCTGGGGGTGAAAAGCCTCGAAATCTGTTCCAGCACACCCAGTCGCTGATTCTCTCAGGCGCACTCACTTGAGCCCTAAACTGTCCATGTTGTATGCCTGTGCTCATTCCTTGGAACTATCCTAGTTTTCGTGTTGTTCTGTGTAACCCCTCTTTCTTACAAGTTCAAATATGGGAAAGTCTGCCTCAAAAGAAACTTCCCCTTTTGGGTGCATTTTAAATCATTTCAGGGATGTTTATTCCTTAGAATAGGAAGATGTTTATGGGGGTCAAATTCAGTCAGGGGGTGCCTGCGAACTCTTTGTGAACTTGAGTGGCCCTCTTTTGGGGGTGAATTGGCCAGGTGCAGGGACCTTTGACTCACAAATTGCCCGGAGGGTTTGGAAAGTAGTGACAGGGACACCTGGGCCCCCAGACCAATTTCCTTACATTGACATTTGGTATAATACACTTCTCAGCCCGATTCCCTGGCTCAAAATTTGTTCCATAAAGTTAGGGTGCCGCATTTTAGTAACTAAGGAAAACCCACAAGCCTTGATTTCATTATTAGAACCTGTCTTCTTCACCCACCAACCCACCTGGGATGACCCTCAGCAGCTTCTGCAAACTCTTTTCACTTTTGAAGAAAGAGAGCGCATTTTAGCAGACGCCAAGAAAGAGGTCCTGGGCCCCACCGGAAATGCCTGCCCAGCAGGGGAAACCTGCCTAGCTCTTGACGACAAAACAGCCAGACTGGGATCCAAATTCCGATGGAGGTAAAGACGCTCTTTTGAAGGGGATCTAGCAAGCAGCTAAGAAACCTACTAGCCTTTCCAAGGTAAGTGCGGTCCTGAGGAAGTCAGACAAATCCCCTAAGGCGTTTCTCGAACGCCTCCTAGAGGCCTACCTGGAGGCCCCCAAAGAACGCCCAGGCGATAAACATGGTTTTTGTAGTACAGTAGACCCCTGATATTAGGAAGAAGCTTCAGAAATTAGAAAGGTTTGAAGGGAAAAGTAAGTCAGAGTTAATTGCCAGTGCCCAACGCACTTAAAATAACCGAGATAACCCAGAGGAAGTGGTAGCAGAAAGATTGAAGAAAGTGACCATTTCAGCCCTGAAGGCTCACCAACCTCCCCCTTTAACTAAGGGAAGGGGAAGACCCAGGCTCCCAGGAATAAGACCTCCCCTGGGGAAAGATCAGTGTGCTTATTGTAAAGAGACAGGGCATTGGAAGGAGTGCCCCCAAAAGCCATAAGGTCAAAGGAAAGTCCTCACCTTAAGAGAAGAAGATCCACAGCCGTGGTTCCCAGACAATGAGCCTCCAGGAACCCACAGTAACCTTGAAAGTAGGGGACAAAGCAGTAGACTTCCTTGTAGACACAGGAGCAACTCATTCAGTTCTGCAAAGGGCCTTGGGGCCACTATCCCCTCGGACTTCACAAATTCAGGGGGCAACCGGAGCTACTGCCCCCTACCCCTGGACAACTGAATGGACAGTCCAAGTAGGGAAGGGCCAGGTGACCCACTCTTTCCTGGTCATCCCAGAATGCTCATACCTTCTGATGGAGAGAGATTTGCTTAGAAAACTATATGCAGTCATATCCTTTGACGAAGCCAGAGCCACGCTAGATGCCACAGCTTGAGAAGCAGCCTTAAAACCAGTGGGGCGGCTCGAAATACTAGCAACTTTCCCGGAGCCAGTCCTTCCCAGCACCCCAACCTATACCTCTGAAGACAGAAAGTTTTTACTCGAAAAAGAAGGAAGTGAAAGACCAGGAGGATAGCTGCACCTCCCAGAGGAAAGATTGGAATCCCTCAAGCATTGAGCTGCATTATAATTCAGCAACTTAACAGGACAACTCACCTGGCAGCCAGAAAACTGAGAGACCTGTTGAAGCTCCTTTTCTGCATTCAGAATTTAGCGTAAACATTGGAAGATGTGATCATTAGGTGCCTGAGCTGCATCAGAGTAAATGCGACACCAAAGAAGAAGGTAGAGTGCACACAGTTTAAGAGGACAGAATCCCTGAGAGAGCTGAGAAATAGACTTCACTGAAATCAAGAAAGCACAGGCTGGATATAAATACCTCCTGGTAGTGGTGATAGATACTTATTCAGGATAGCCTGAGGCCTTCCCTATGTGAGCTGGGAGGGCCCAGGTAGTAATGAAGAAATTAGTTCAAGAAATAGTCGCAGGCCTGATTCGGCCTTCCTTTGCAGTGGGATCTGACAATAGCCCGGCCTTCATGGCCTCTCTTTCTAAATTAGTGGCCCAAACCCTAGGGATAGATTGGAAATTGCATTGTGCCTGCAGACCACAAAGTTCAGGACAGGTAGAGAGGATGTATAGGACTATTAAGGAAACTTTAACCAAGTAACTCTTGAGATTGGCAAAGGGTGGGTGAGGCTCCTTCCTCTTGCCCTTCTTTGGGCTAGGTGTACCCCCTATCGGGCAAGATTCACCCCCTTTTGAAATCGTATTTGGCAGGCCCCCTCCCATTCTGCCAACCCTGAGATCTGAAAACATTGCAGAAACTAACCTAGAAATAATTAAGTCCCTTCAGGCGCTCCAGCAAGTCCAGACTGAGATCCAGTCATTGGAAAAAGCTGCCCACCGACCTCCCAGGACACCCCCCCCCACACACACACACACACCAATTCCAGCCAAGAGACCTGGTCCTCAGCCGTAGCCATTGTATCGGTGCCTTGGAGCAGCAGTAGAAAAGACCCTACACGGGGTCCTGATGACACCCACAGCAGTAAAAGTAACTAGGAGACCACAGAGTGGAAACATCAGTCTCTCCTAAAGACAGTGCCAGGATGAGAGGCCATGGAGAATGCAACCCACTGAGAAGCCCACAAAGATAACTCTATCGCGGGCCTCATTGTAACTTTCTTAACACATGTACTCTGTGGAAGAGTGGGGAGGGGCGCTAACCCCCCACGAGTTCTCCAGTGGGAGCTGAGGGAAACTGATAGCCAATGTCGCCTCTCGAACATCCCCCACCTTCTCCACTGATTTGTATGCTATCGGGTTGCCTTTCAGTCACGGGCCAGCTCGTGTCAGGACTGGCAGAGTTGTAAACCAGGGGCATGGGTTGTAGAACAGTCACACTAGAAAAGAGTCTCCAGGGTGCCCAAATTCTATGTTTGCCCCACTGATTTCCCCTCCACTGCCAAGGAGTGGGACAATACCATTGTGCTGCTTGGGGATGTGAAACATCTGCCTCCTAGAAACAGGAAGACAAACATCTTAAAATGACACTCTCCAAGAACCTCTCTTGCCAGGCTGCTGGTACATGCAACCTGCTAACCACCCTCAACCCAATGTCCCAAGAGAAGGAACGCAGGGCAGCCTGTCCTTAGTGCCCACCTCGCCGTCACAAGAAGTGCCCCTGCTAGACATTGTGTGGTCAGTACACCAGGTCATTAACTGCTCTGTCCCAAGCCTGGCCACAGACTACTGGTTGTATTTAGATCCCAAGCCCCCTTATTATGTAAGAGTAAGGTACAATAGATCCCCTACCCCTGTAAACTTGACAGTTTGCTCATAGGAACTGACCTCAACCCCTATAACCCTAGGGAACGTTAAGGGCTCAGGAATCTGCTATATGACCGCCAACTATCCCCTTGCTGCCTCCCCGTATGCAGACCTTTGCAACCGCACTGTGAGTTTTGATTCCAGTTCAGGACAAAGTGAGGACTTTTATCTAGCTCTGAACAATGCTTAGTTCACATACATGTCAGGCTTATCCAGATGTCCTCTTCACTTTCAACAAGCAAGGTTGTATCATCTGCATATCTCAGGTTGTTAATGAG
>NW_006408661.1:4655653-4666455 GCF_000296735.1 Chrysochloris asiatica
CTTTTCTCCCACAAGCTTAACTCCATTCACGTCATCATGGTCAACTCTACTTTGAGGAGGCATCTCTTCCCCAGTCGCATTTTGAGTGCCTTCCAACCTTAGGGACTCATTTTCCGGCACTGTATCTGACAGTGTTTCTCTGCTATTCATAAGGTTTTCAGTGACTAACAATTTGGAAGTAGTTCGTCACTCTTTCTTCCTAGTCTGTCTTTGTCTAGAAGCTCATCTGAAACCTGTCCAACATGGGTGACCCTGCTGGTTATTTAAAATACCGGTGGCATAGCCCTCAGAATCACAGCAACTCAAGCCACCACAGCACTACAGACAGATAAGTGGTGGCTGTTTGGTTTTATGTCTAAACTGTCACTTTAAATTTCTATATCAATCTTGATACAATCAAGATGTTCTCTCCCAAGATGGTGGCTCTGGGAATAGCTGTGCATCTTGAATTAGAAAACAATGGATTTCTTTATTCTTCTTCAAATTCCCCCAGCTGTAAGCCCTCCAATCCTCCAAATATTCCTTTACATGTGTTTCAGAGTTCCAGCACCATCCCCCAAGCCTGCCTGGCCCAGTATTCCTTGTCATTACTGATGGAGCTCCTCACTGCACGTCCACCCAATCCACCATTTTGATTAGTTATTATTAGGTTATTGTACTTTATTAGGAGGGGGAAAGTTATTACAGTTTCAGTGTTCCCCAACACTTCTGATGGATAATTCTCTAGACTCAATGTATAAAGAGAATATTCTTCCAGCCATTGGCCCATTTTAGTGGAGGAACCGCCTCCTATGTGTTTAAGATTCAAGTCAGTACCCTGTGATAGCCAGGATTCAGGGAAAAAAAATACAGTTCTTTGAGGTCTTGTGCGACCCTTTCCCCCAGCCACAAAACCTGTACTTCCATTTTTCTGTTGTTTACTGACCTAAAATGTGGCATATATGAGGAAGAAATTGCTCATACTAGTTAAGTTAATGTCATGCTTTAGTTAACACATTTAGCTTATTCTTTCAGTAACTTAATGGATAGGTGTATATGTTTTATCTGCGTTAACAAGCTAACAGACTTGTCCAAGGTGACTGAGCCAGTAAATTAAAGAAATAGATTACATTCATTTGTTCAAATATTAGTTACCTATGTACTTGGTTGGAAGCACTGTAGGATAAGCACTGGACTGCTCACCACAAGGTCAGAAGTTCAAATCTAACAGCCTCCCCATGATCCTGTAAAGATTTAAAGCCTTGGAAGTCCTTCCTACATAGGGTCACTATGAGTTGGAAACTACAGTACTTAACAACTATGTTCTTGGCACTTTTGTTCTGAGTCCAATTCTCTCTGCACCTCCTCCTTTACACAGAGCCATCTGGGTGCTACTTCTACCTGTGTGGCCTTGTGTGGTCTTGGACAAATTACCAAACCTAGACCCAAAAAACAAACCTTTTGCCATCAAGTCGATTCTAACCCATATCTAACCTATCTGGCTCCAATATCCTAATGTTTAGGATAGTCATTCTTATGTCAAAGTATTTTGGTGAGTTTAAGTTAGAGATATTTTTAAAAGCTATTTATTCAATAAACAACTTATAGAGCACCTACTAAGTGCCTGACGCTCTTCTAGGTGCTGGAGACATAGCAGTGACCAAAGCAAACACCCAGGTGTCTTGGAACTTTCATGTTAGTGGAGGAGCAGTGTGAGGGGGTGGTCTGGAGTGAGAGAGGGCTACAATTTTATATAGGGTGGCCTCTTGGAAAGGTTGCTAAGATACCATTTTATCAGAAACCTAAAGAAAGTAAAAGAACTAGCCATTTGGGTCAATGGGGACAGCGCTTTCCAGGCAGAGGAATGTTGTTGTTAAGTGCTGTCATGTCTGTCCCAACTCATAGCTACATTTTCTAGGGTTTTTAAAGAGCAGTTGGTGGGTTTGAACTGCTGGCCTTGGGGTTATCAGTCCAATTCTTATCCTACACCACTATACCAGGCAGAGAGAATGTTGTTGTTGTTGTTAAGGGCTGTCCAGTTGATTCCGACCCGTAGCAACCCCGTATAGGGTTTCTGAGGAGTGCCTGGCAAGCATGAACCACCGACCTGGCAGTTTAAACTGCTTTGCAGTCTGGCTCATTAACCCACAGTGCCACACCAGGACTCCAGGCAGACAGAATACCAAGTGCAAATGCCCCCAGATGAGCACAGTTGACATGTTAGAGAGACAGAAAGACAGACAGTGCTTAAATTGTGAGCGAGGGGAGAGAGTGGGTCCAGTCTATGGGCCTTATTCTAAAGTCCTTGGATCCTTATTTGCTTTGTGATCATTTTTTTCCCTTTTTAAATTTTAAAATATTGTTGTTGTTAAGTGTCATTGAATTGATTCTGACTCAAAGCAAGCCTCTATAGGTTTCTGAGGAGCAACTGGTTTGAACCACTGACCTTGCAGTGAATAATTCAGTGTTCATGCTACAGTGCCACATCAGGACTCCTTTAATCCTATTTGTTGTTGTTGTTAAGTGCCATGGAATCAGTTCTGACTTATAGCAACCTTATATAGGGTTTCTGAGAATGGTCGGTGGGCTTGAACTGCTGACCCTAGGGTTAGCAGTCCAGTGCTTATCCTACAGTGCCAAACCAGGTCTCCCTATTAAGTCTTTGTTGTTGTTAAGTGCTGTCCTACAGTAAGTTCTGACTCATAGTGACCCTATATAGGGTTTCTGAGGAGCAGCTGGTGGGTTTGAACTGCTCATCTTGTGGTTCAAAGACATGAATAAAAGCAAGACAAAACAAAAATAGATCATCTGGTTGAGGGAACTCACCGATATAATGCCATGACGAATTTCCAAGATTCTATTTCCATGAGGGGTTCCAGGTGTGCCATTATAGGATAAGCAGTGGTCTGCAAACTGCAAGGTCAGCAGTTCAAGCCCACCTGCTGCTCCATGGAAACCCTATATAGCGTCTCTATGCATCAGAACTGACTTGAAGAGACTTAACAACAAGAACATCTCCACACAGTGACCTCTTATAGGGCATAGAGAACAAAGGAATCTCCACCCATAACCATGAGTGGTAGTAACAATGCACCATATATGCAAACTGGGTGGAAGGAAGCAGGGAATGGACTATTGTAAAACAGGAAAGCTTACAGGATTTCTTCTGAGGCTCTCAGGTATGATGTAACAGCTAGGCAACCATTCAGGGGCATGTCTGAAAAAGTTCCTGTGAGGGAGTTTCTGTTATTCTTATGCTGTCTGGGGGAAGTGACCTAAAACCTACTTTCAGTAATTCTGTCTCTGACTCTGGCAGTTTGGCTGTTAGAGGTACTCAAGAAAAAATTAGCATCTGAACACTTAAAGCTAGTCACAAGATGGAACTGAGCTCTGCCTGACTGGAGTCCTAGCATTAACCCTAACCTCTTACTCCAGTTTTATTGTTTTTAAGTGTCTTCCAGTCATTTCTAACCCACAGGGACCCTGTATAGGGATTCCGAGGAGCGGCTGGTAAGCTTAAACTGCCGGCCTTGTGGTTCAAACCGACTTTGAAGTCCAGCACATTAACCCCAGCACCACACCAGGACTTCAACCCCTTAGTCCTACCCCCACCCCCCATAAAAAGTGAAGGGAAGAACCCATCATTCTGCAAATGGTTCTATAGATGGGAAAGACTGCCAAGGGATTCATGGCATGCGCCACACTCGCGCGCGCACGCACGCACGCACGCACACACACACACACACACACACACACACAGTGACTAAGGACTCCTGCAAAGAGGCAGGGAGAACCCACTGCCACCACCTCCAGGGACATATTGATGAGATCAGTTCAGGATCATTCAGAATAATAAAGATGTATTATCTTTAAGCACATGAATACAATGTGGTCTATCCTGGGTTATTGCATGAGATAGGAATACAAAGTGTGTGAAATCAGTTTAACAAACACTCTATAAATCCTGGTGTGGGGCTATGAGTTAATATGCTGGACTGCAAGGTCAGTTTGAACTGCATGGTTGGTGGTTCAAGCTTACCAGCTGCTCCTCAGAAACCATATACAGGGTTGCTATGGGTTGTAATCAACTCAATGGCATTTAACAACAACAACATTAGGTCAGATTTTCTATGAAAGATCTAGACTGTGGTCTGGCACAAGGAGAAGAGGTTCCCCTAAATGGCAGAGATTACCCAGACTCCTACAGCAGGGACAGTCTAGGTGTGGCCTGAGGAGGTAAGTACCAGTTAGTACCAGTATGGGAAAAGAACAACTGGGGCAAGGAAGTAGACAACCTTTTTGTGAAAAGCACACTGAGTAATTTAGGTAGTATGTTTCTTTCTAGCAAATGTGTATCTGAAGGAAACAGTTCACTGATTTACATTCTGGCACAAACTCCTTAATTCTCCATGAACCAGAATCCTTAAGCAACACTGGGATACGTGTTAGAGCAATCACCTTCCTTCAATTGGTAGTTTGATTTTTAGATACAAGTTTCTATTTCTATTAAGTCTTGAGCACTATGAGAGTCGTCTTACATTTTTATGTACCGCCAACAAGTCTAAAACTTGTACAAGGTGTTCAATAAATGTTTGTGAATACTATGCAAATGTTTGCCAGTTATTAGGCAGTTCTGTAGGTTAAGCACTGGACTGTGAACTGCAAGGTTGGTGGTCTGAGCCCACCAGCCATTCCATGAACTTTCTTTTCTTGGAAAGATTTACAGTCCTCAAAACCCTCTCCAGGGTTGCTGAGTCAGAACCGACTTGACAGCACTTAATAAAAACAACATATGTGCCAATAGGTTAAATTGCTCAAACCCACCAGCCTCTCTGCTGAGGAAAGATGAGGCTATCTGTTCCCATAAAGATTGACAGTCTCAGGACCCCTACATAGGGTTGCTATGAGTTGGAATTGACTTATTTGCAGTGGGTTTGCTTTTGGTTTGATATGTGCCAGTGGGGCAGTGGTGGTTCTGTGGTAGAATTAGACAACTGAGATGACACGGTCACTAATAGACTGCATGGAACCCAGGTTTGTCTGATCCCAGATTCTGTGCTCTTTTCAGGATGTTAAACTGCTCTAAGATTTCATTACAACCAGCATCTTTACACAAGACACTCCTGAGTGAAGGGAAAGAATTACTGCTAGTCAAACAGTCTTTTTCAAAAGAGACCCAGGGAAGATATAAAATCCTGGGTGGCACAAAAGGTTTGTACTCTTAACTACTGACCTAAAGATTGGCAGTTTAGCAAATTATCAAAGTAAGAGAGTGTTCCATTTAAACTCTAGCCCAAAAGTTGGTATCTATTTTCATTTGGCAACACATAAATCCATTTGTTCAGAGACACTACATATAAGGCATCGTTCAAAAAATATTTAGAATCAACACACACAACTCCCCTCATTCAAACAGAGAATGTGAAAGTGACTTAAAAGGTTTTCGTTTAACAAACCACCGTAAGAAAACCAAGTTGCTTTAATCTCATTGTGTCTCTACCTTAGTTCCTATACAGACCACTGAGCTAATTGACAGGTGAGTCAAATCCCACCAGGGATGAATTTGGTAGAGAAGCGATTAGTGTGCAAGCCATCAATTAAGTCATTCCCTCGCTGTCCCCTCCCTGCTGATTCTGCTGTTCTCAAAACCACAAAACTGCTCTGAAAATAACCTCTGAAAAAACTCCACTGTCATTTGTTCGTAAGAATTAACAACCTTTTTCCTTCCTTCCTTTTTTTTCATCTAAGCCTCTGAGAATAGTGCTAGATAAACAATGGTAATGCTTTAAAAACAACTTTACAAACGTGATACAGATTTCTTCTCTGTCCTGTAGGGTTTCGACAAATTGGAATCGACTCAACGGCACACAACAAAGACAGGGACACTTTTTGTGTTCTATTTTCCTACACACAACATACACATGATTCTGTGTCTCAATATAAAATAATGCAAAAGCAAATATTGTAAATTTAAAGTAATTTGAAAGTGCACTCAGTGGAGAATTTGAGAACCACATAGTTAGTTGTCTTTGGTGAATGTGTTGTAAGTGCTGCAATCTGCCATCACTCTCAGATCAAATCCCCTGATCTGGGTCAGTTACAGGTCAACATCCAGAAGGGTCTCTCTCCCCACATCCAGTTAGCATCTGAATCTCTTACATTATACATATAAATTCTGACATGAAAATTTCAGGATTATACAAAGGATTCATCTGTCTGTTTACTCTGTCCCATCAATGAAGAACAGAAAAGGAAGAAAACTCTTTTATCAGAGCAGAAAACGGGACCATGTTCAGTTAATGTTAATCCTTATATGTACTTCCGCATAATCCTGATATATATACTTCAGAAGTACTTGTTTGAAATCTTTCAATGTGTAGGTTCTTTCTCAGAGAGCCCTTACAGCTGTTTCATGCTCACATCTTAGCTTTCCTTTTGATTTCTGTCCACTTGGAAACAAATGGAGCCCCAAATTTCTGCCACTGCTAAGTACAATGCATTAACATGAGAATACTATATATATATATATCCAGAGTGAACACTCTGTGCCTTGCTTTTTGCTTTTGCCTCTCTTTACCAGACTCAGTGGGAATCAAGTTTAAAATGCATCATTTGAAAAGGAGCACCTCTCAAATAATGATCTTCCACAGCCCTATCACTCCCTACTTCTTAATGAGAGTTGCCTTGTCAAGCTGAAGTGATAGGGTGGGAAAGAAAAAGTACACATACCTTTAAGTTGGATGAAAAAGAAGGAAAGAATACTGGAAAGAAAGAGAAACTGTACTGCGTTGTTTCCTTTGTTTTGCTGGGAAACCATAGAACCCTCCAGGGAAAAAACCAAAAGGCCTCTAAGGTGCTCCTACAATTTAACACTTTTCTAATAATGGTTGGAAGGAGGAGGCAGAGAAAACAAGGGGGAGTAGATGTAATTGTTAACTCCTTTTCCACCATGAATCTTCCCTAAAATCATAAGCAATCAGATGATGATAGTTCATCTTCTTACCTATCTCCTAGTCACAATAAGCTATGAATCTAGTGTGTAAAATTTACTCTACTGCTCAATCTCATATCTTAACTTCAATCGTCCAACTAATATTCAACATCAAATCACTCCCTCAAAAATTTATGGAAAAATTCCATTATCTTTTTATTCTATTCTTCCATGAATTTTTTTGAAGCCCATTCATATATTAATCTGTAAATTGCAACCTTCTTAACATTGTCCTCTGCCACCACAATTTGGATGATGTGTTGTGAGTCATTAAAACCACTTCACAGACAGGACAGGTTAATGCCCACTCCATTCATTTGTGAATTGCGGGGTAAAAACAGCCATTTAATTCCCTATTACTTTTGCTGGAAAGAACAAGGAAAGGAAACAAAATCTTTAGCTGTAAGAGCTTACTATCCATTTGGTGATAATGCAAAATCTTAAAGTAGTACAAAAATGAAGTCTACTTGAACTCTATATTCACTAAGTAACTGCTGTATTTTGAGATTACAAAGCAAATTTTTTTTATAATTAATGAGGTGTCAATCTTGTCAACAAAAGGTTGATAAACTGCAAAGCAGGTAAAATCCTACCAGACTTTTCCACTCTGAATCACACCCTATAAAAAATGTATAACTCTTTTGCTAATTTTTAGCTTTGTTCTTACACAATCAGCAGGAGAAGCTATGCTTCACTGAATTTGCTGCACAAAATGCTGAAGTACCACTAAGAAAGAACAAACATCAAGGGCTATGTGTAAGGGCAGTAATAACCTCTTACAGAGAAAAATCTTCTAAAGGGCAAGGATTATATCCAACCAAGAAAAGTCTTAATCAGAAACTTACAAGAAAATTAACACACTAAACAAACACATTATGTTCCAGAATTGAAAGTTTTTACTCCTTTCTATTTGTATAATCTAAAAAAATGAAATCACACAGAATAATTAGCCAGCATCATTTCCAAGTTTCATAAGCAAAATCTAATATGGTTTTTGGACTAATGGTAAATCTTAACTGGTAAATCTTTATGAGAGCTTTGTATTATTTTTTTTAAAAGAATACTTTAATCTTAAAAGATGATAATAATACCTCACTAAATTTGCTAATTCTAGAATTTGTTATACTTTGGACATGAGTTTTATTAAGAAAATACATTTCTTTTTCTTTTTTTTTCAGAAACTAAGTTGAATCTCATTTAAAATTGTTTTTTTTTTTTAATGTGAGGAATTTATATACTAAAAAACTCCTCCATTTTAAAAATAATTTGTAGGTTAGATTTTTTTCCTTCACTAGATTTCTGTACATGTACAGTGATTGTTAAGAATTTGTATAGAATTGTAAATTGAATTAATTACATGCAGTCAAATAATTTTAATAAGTTCAATACGATGTATAGTGTAGTTTAAGGAATGATGAAAAAGGCACTGACTTTGCCAAGTTATGAACATTAGAAAGGGGCTGCAGTAGACAATTCTCTAGGTTTATCTTCCTAAATTGTTAACATTTTCCATGGCAACTGCTAAAGAAGCTCACTGGATTTATTCAACCCTCTCCTGGGAAGACCCAAATGAGAGCAATCCTTATACTTACAGTATAAGAACAGGTTTTATACTATTACTGTGGTTATTGTTTGATGAAGGTACTGTTACACTGTCAAACTTGAAAAGGCACACTGGCCTAGGAGGTTTAGAAATGGATGGAGCTGGTTACCTGAGCTAGGACCAAGTAGCACTGGGGACCCTGGTGGGTACTTATCACTACTATTCCTTGAGTCATTCACTCAGCAAGCATTTAAGTACCTTTCATTGGCCAGGCACTGGGTTAAAATAAAAAGACAAATAAGATAATGGTTTCCATTTTCCAAGAGCTCTCAAGGTCTAGCAGAGGAGATTTCTGATCAAGTGAGTACAAGACGAGATTCACAATGTGTAACAGGCACTTCTTGGGCCAAGGGAGGAAGTGCTCTTTCCCTAGGTAAGGGAGGGGTCAAGAAAGGCTTTCTACTAGAGGTATCAATTGAGTGAATCTTTTAAAATGAAACCAGGAAAACACAGATACTGCAGGATTAGGAAAACCCTTCAAGGCAAATGGAGTTGTGAGCTAGAGCTTTATGTAAGGGAAGTTTACATACTTCAGAAGATTCTGGAGTGGTGGTGGAGGAGGCAATGAGAGGTTGTCAAGGCCATAAGGAGGAACCTCAGAGTGTACTACAATCTGCTGTGTTTACATAGACTAATGACTGCCATTCCCAATGATAAAAATAGTGTGGCTGGCAGGCAGGCAGGTAGGTAGGTGAAATAAGGTAAGGGAGAGATGAATAAACAGAGTTATATAATTCCAAAATCCAGGATCCCCAGCAGTTGTATTCTGGTAAATCATTAAAATGGTTTTAAATAATTTCTAGCCTCAACATAAATCAGTATGATTGTACCAGGATGAGTCAAAAATGATCTGTACTCTCGTTGTAGAATTCATTTTAATCACCTTTTAGACAAGACAAAAACATAATTTTTCTACACAATCTCCTTGTTTTTTAATACACTTTGTCCATCTGTCAATAAGCTTTCGTACTCCCTTATTTAAAAATTTTTAGGCTGAGCCACGAATGCACTGCTGTCTTCACTTCTTCATCAGAGGTGAATCTTTAAAAGGCTGCTTTCAGGGGACCAAACAGGTGAAAATCCAATGGAGCCAGATCAGGACTATAGGGAGGATGCTCTAACACATCAAAATGAAGTTTTTGCAGAGTGTCAACAGAGGTGTGTAGATGTGCATTGTCATGCAGTCCCTTGCATTTAATCCAAAATTTAGGCTTCAGTTCCTCAGTGAGCATCTCACTGTAAGGAGCACTGTTGATTGTTGAACCTTTACTTGATAGTGTTCCAATACTGGCCCTTGAGAACCCCAGAAAACTGTAAGCATTAATTTTCCAGCTGATGGTTGACTTTTGAACTTTTTTTTGGCAGGAGATTGAGGATATTTCCATTTTATACTCTTCCATTTACTCTCAGGCTCATAGTGATGAATCCATGTCTTGTTACCAGTAATGATTTATTTTAAAGAAAGTTTTACCTTCAGTCCAAATTTTGTTTGCAGATGCCCAAATGCTTCTGTTTATGCTCTTCCGTGATTTTTTTTGATATCCATCTTGCACAAGCTTTGCAAAACCCAAATCTGTCATGGATTATTTCATAGGCAAAGCCATGGCTGATTTGCAAATGATTTGCCACATAATCTACTGTCACTCATCTATTCGATTTCCCGTGTATGCTCAATTCCCATGTATGCTCATTGTTGTTATCAGTCATAGATATGAACAAGCATTTTAATATAACTAGAGTGTGGATAAATTTTGACTTACCCTGTGCAGAAAAAAATCAGCCCAAGGCTGATTTCTATGAATCGGGTGTTGTACATGCTTCCACGCTACATGCTTGCACCTTATGAATCAGATGTCATACATGCTTCCACCCTTCAACCTTCTTTACCTTTTACCCTATACCCATTCCTCCCACAGCACTCTCTGCTTCACATCTGGGCTCGATAATCCATTGCAATGGCCTCACAGACTCATAACAATACTCACAATTATGGGGTTTATTAGGGAAGTGAACACAATTTATTAATTGTGCTCATGAGGAACCTGTACATGGACCAAGAGGCAGTTGTTCAAACAGAGCATGGGAACAATGAATGGTTTAAAATTAGGAAAGGTGTGCGATGGGATTGTATTATTTCACCATACTTATTTAACCTATATGCTGAGCAAATAATCTGAGAAGCTGGGTTATATGAAGAAAAACATGGCATCAGGATTGGACGAAGACTCA
>NW_006408661.1:4666955-4668363 GCF_000296735.1 Chrysochloris asiatica
CAGCCAGAGTTCTCCTTGGAGGCCAGGATAGCCAAACTTCCTCTCTCATACTTTGGACATATTGTCAGGAGGGACCAGTCACTGGAGAGGGAAATCATGTTTGCTAAGTTGGCAGATCAAAGAAAAAGAGGAAGATCCCCAATGCGATGGACTGGCAAAGTGGCAGCATCAATGGACTCAAGCATAGTAACAATTGTGAGGTTGGCATAAGACCAGACAGTGTTTTGTTCTGTTGTGCACAGGGTCTTTATGAATTAGTACTGACTCAATGGC
The DNA here is from genome assembly GCF_000296735.1 of Chrysochloris asiatica. Lineage (NCBI taxonomy): Eukaryota > Metazoa > Chordata > Mammalia > Afrosoricida > Chrysochloridae > Chrysochloris > Chrysochloris asiatica. The sequence goes on from NW_006408661.1 coordinate 4,667,229, forward strand.
ATCTAACAACAACAAGGGAAATGAACAGGGTACAAGTCAGGATCAAAATCAACTCATGACACAGCATTTCTCCAGTTAGGAATGTCTCTTGTCTGCCATACTGCAGACATACCTCACTCTTGTTTTCAGCCTCTCAGCCATGTGACCCCTTGGCCTCTGCCCTACTCAAGCATGTTACAAAGTTCTTTTAGTCAGGCTGTCAATACCCAATGGGCACATTCTGTAAGCCTGTCTCCTGCCTATAGGCACTCAGCTTAACTCAGTCCATGGGCCTAAAACCCGAAGCTGCTCTGTCTCTGTATGCCACCACCTTGGCTGTAGCCTCTGCCAATGCCTCTGCCTGTGCTGTTTCTCACACTTCATTCCCATTCTTCCTTCTTGATTATCCTGGGATCTTCTGTCTCTGTTTCTGAGATTGTTGTTGTTGTTAAGTGCCATCGAGTCGGTTTCGACCCATAGCAACCCTGAACAGGGTTTCCAAGGCTGTAAATCTTTATGGAAGCAGACCGCCTCATCTTTCTCCCATGGAGCAACTGGTAGTTTTGAACTGCTGACCTTGCGGTTTGCAGCCTGATTTGTAACCACTACACTACCAGAGTTAGCTGGAGGGTAAAGCAAACAATTCTAAACTTAGAGTCCTGTATACCTTATTTGCATGGTCCCATCAAAATCACTGGAGTCTAGGTGTGGCGCTGTGTGTTAATGAGCCAGACTGCAAAGCTGTTTAAACTGCAAGGTTGGTGGTTCAAGCTCTCCAGCTGCTCCTCAAAACCCTATACAGGGTCGCTATGGGTCTGAATCGACTCAACAGCACTTAACAACAACAACATCAAAATCACTTAGTTGGAAATAAGAAGGTTTTGGATATAAAAGCCATATCAAGTAACTTCAAGGCACCACATCCTTGTATCAATGGCTTGGCTAAAAACTGGGCCATGTGGGTGAGCTTCCTTTCAGACCTGAAGGTTGGTTGAGAGCCATAGTCTCTGGTTCCTCCAGTCTTTCTGACCAGTAAGTCTAGTCTTTTTTTTTTTAACCATTCAGCAATGTCTTTTTTTATGTATGGGGGTTTTTTGTTGTTGTTTTTTAAAATTTCCTTAATCTCTCCATGTTGTTGTTGTTGTTAAGTGCCATC
>NW_006408661.1:4670207-4694083 GCF_000296735.1 Chrysochloris asiatica
CCTGTTGCTTCTTCATCAAAGCAAGTGAAAGCATTTCTGATGACATCTTCCGGATCTGTCCCATTTAGCTTCTCCCCAAACATCGTAAGGAACATGGCAAAATTGATGGGGCCTGGGGCCTCATTCGTCATGGCATCGAGGTATGAATCAGTTGGATTCTTCACAAGAGAAGCAAGCATATCATGCAGATCTTCCTTGTCGATGAAGCCATCTCTATTCTGATCAATCATGTTGAAGGCCTCTTTGAACTCTTGAATCTGTAACTGGTCAAACATGGCAAACACATTGGATGTTGCGCGCTGAGGGCGCTTCTTGGTAGTCTTGGTCTTTGCCTTTTTGCTTGACATGGTGGCTGTTTAATTCACTGCCAGACACCAGAACTGGGTTGCCCTGCGTGAGGCAGCGAGTGACGAAGACCTCCCCATCTCTTTTAAACAGACCCATCTAGACAAGATAAAAACTATTCAGTAGGGGCTATTTCTTCCCCCACACACTCACTCTTAAACTAAACTCCCTTTTGAAACCTTGTAAGCACTCACTTCATGTCTTTATTACCCCCTCATTTTAGGTAGCCAATGTATTAGTTGCCTGTCCCTATCTACCTTGTGTACAGAGTGGATAGCATTGTTACTTGTTGTGAAGACTCCTTCCCTCTCTGTTGGTATTTAGAGTTACTGCCTCCATGCATATAGGTCAGGTTCATCAAATTGTAACACTTTACCCTAATTTCCATTATCAACATTTCTTTTTTAAAATTTTCCTCTAATCTAGTTCTGATTATCAAGTCATAGAGGCTAGGTCAAATGGGTACTATCTTCAAGTTTGGATGTTCTTGTGAGTTTCCCCTCATTTTGTATTAGCTGGATGCTTCACTCTCAGCTCTAGCCCTTTGTGGCTATGTCCTTGTCCATGGGCTTAGGTGTCCCCAGATCTCATCACACTTTGGACCAACCAGCCCTTCCTCTTCTCTCTCTCATTTCCAGGTCAACAGAGGTCAATGGACTGTGGTTGAACTCAGCCCATTTCTTTATTGCTGCCTTTCACCTTCTTCCACTCTTCAGTAGTTCAATAGGGTCATCAGCAAGCTTGTATGTCTAAAGGTGCACACTTGATTATGCCAAAAAATTTGCTAGAGAGCTACCTGGACAGTCAATTGGAAGAGATCCATATTTGTGTCCATGGGGCAGCTAATTATTTATTATGGCCCTTTAAGCTAAATTTCTCTATTTTGTGATAATATTGTAAATCCTGACCTCTATGCCTGTGATTATGGACCCATTTTGAAATGAATTGCTAAGGAAGTAAAAATTAGGTAGGGCTAAGGAGTCCTGGAAGGAGCTCTGGTAGTGTAGTGGTTATGAATCGGGTTGCGAACCACAAGGTGAGCAGTTCGAACCTACCAGCTGCTCCACGGGTGAAAGATAAGGCTTTTTGCTCCCGTAAAGATTTATAGCCTCCGAAACCCTATACAGGGTCACTATGAGTCAGAACCGACTCCACGGCACATAACAACAACAAAGGAGTCCTGGTGTGTCAATATAGAATAAGCACTGGATTACTAACTGCAAGGTCGACAGTTCAAACCCATCTACCACTCCTTGGTACCCTATACAGGGTCACTATGAGTTGGAACAAATTCAATGGCACTTAGCAACAACAACAACAACAACAAAGACTAAAGACTACAGTGGAACTAAGGATTTAAGGATACCCTCACCATACTGGAGCTGTTTCTTCTCATTTTGATTTGACCAGCAAAAGAAAGGTCCTGAAAGCTTTGCTCCATATATCATAACCAACTGTATTTTGAGGTGGCAGTTCTTCCCCAGTCATATTTTGAGTGCCTTCTGGCACAAGTGGCTTATCTCTGACACTACATTTGACAATATTTTGCTGCTATTTATAAGGTTTTAATGGCAGTGTAGGAGTCCTGGTGTGGCACTGTGGGTTAATGTGCGAGACTGCAAAGCCGTTTGAACTGCAAGGTCAGCAGTTCAAGCTCACCAGCTGCTGCTAGGAAACCCTATACAGGGTCGCTGTGGATCGGAACCAACTCGATAGCACTTCACAACAACAACAATGGCACTGTGAGTTAATGTGCTGGAATACAAAGCCGCCTGAACTGCAAGGTCAGTGGTTCAAGCTCACCAGCTGCTCCTTGGAAACCCTATACAAGTTCACTATGGATCGGAACCAACTTGACGGCACTTAATAACAACAACAACCATTCAGAAGCAGTCCACCTCTCCGTATTCCTAGTCTATCTTAATCTGAAAGCTCTGCTGAAGCCTGTCCACCATTGGTGATCCTGCTGGTATTGAAAGTATCAGTGACATCATTTCCAGCATCACAGTAACACAGAAGCCACCACAGTATAAGAAACTGATAGGCAAGTCATTGATTTTACCATAGAATCCTTCAGTATTTCAATCTGAGGCTTGAAGTTTTTCTTCAACTCTTTTAGCTTGAGAAATACTGAGCATGTTCTTCCCTTTTGGTTTTCTAATTCCAGGTCTGTGCACATATCATTATAATATTTTGTCTTCTTGAACTTCCCTTTGAAATTTTCTATTCAGCTCTTTTCCTTCATCATTTCTTCCAGTGGCTTTAGCTTCTCTACATTCAAAAGCAAGTTTTAGAGTTTCTTCTGTCATCCATTTGGCCTTTTCTTTCTTTCTTGTCTTTTTATTGATCTTTTTTTACAATGTTCACTTCCAATTACCAATAATTATCAATGCATCTTGATTGCATGATTGATGACTTTTAGACTGTGAAGGTTGGTTCTTCAATTTCATAATTATTGGCTTCAGCGGTTGGTTAGCAAATTTGAATAATAGTGGTATTAACTGTTCTTCCTTGTAGGTATCTGGGTATTATCCTATCACAGACAACATTGTACTACTTTAAGATAGATAGTGAAATGCTCTTTTTTATTTCTTCCATTTCAATCTTTTCTTTCTTTCCTATCATCTTAATGACCATTTGCTTTCTTCCTGTAGGATGTTCTTGGTGTCATCACAACGCTTCCCATCTTGTTGTTGTTGTTATATGCCATGGAGTCGGTTCTGACTCATAGCGACCCTGTACAGGATTTCCGAGGTGTAAATCTTTATGGGAGCAGAAAGCCTCATCTTTCTCCTGTGGAACAGCTGGTAGTTTTGAATTGCTGACCGTGAGGTTCGCAGCCCGATACGTAACCACTATGCTACCAGAGCTCCTTCTTCTCATCTTCGGCCATTAGTATTTAATGCATCGAATTTGTTTTTGAGATGGTATCTAAATTCAGTTGGGATATAATCTAAATTCAGGTGGGTATCTAAATTCAGGTTGGTCATATTCTAGCTCTTGTTTTAACTTTTTCAGCTTCAGCCTGACCTTGCCTATGAGCAGTATTCCAGCTGCCCCCGGCTTGGTTTTGGTTGATTCTATTGAGCTGTCCATCATTATATTTTGAGAGCCTTCCAACCTATGGGCTTTATCTTCTGACAATACATCTGACAATGTTTTGCTGCTGTTCACAATGTTTCGGCTATCAGCACTACAGCTGATTAATTTCCATTGCTATTCAGAAGGTTTTCAGTGGCTAACCATTCATAAATAGTCTGCCTCTCCTTCTTCCTAGTCTGTCTCAGTCAGGAAGTTTTGCTGAAACCCGTCCACCATGAGTGGCCCTGCTTGTATTTAAAATTCTGGTGGTATAGCTTTCAGCATCACAGCAACACACAAGCCACCACACTATGGAAACCTGAAGATGAATGGTGCCTAAGAGATCAATTTTTATGTGTTCCATTTAATTTTTGATGACTTCAAATTTCCCAGATTCATATTTCATACATTCCTTGTTCTGATATATACGTGTGTGTGTGTGTGTGTGTAGGAAATACCATGTTGTTGTTGTTGTTAAGTGCCGTCAAGTCAGTTCTGACCCATAGTGACCCTGTACAGGGTTTCCGAGGGTGTAAATCTTTATGGGAGGAGAAAGCCTCATCTGGTAGCGCAGTGGTTACGAATCGGGCTGCGAACCTTAAGGTCAGTGGTTCGAAACTACCAGCCGCTCCACAGGAGGAAATACCATGAGGTATCAATAATATGTTTTTATGGCATTTTGTTTTCTCCTTTATTATTTCCTTCAATAAGCAGTGGTTTTCCAATTTTTAAAATTCTTTATACAGTAAAACCTACAAAAGCCACAATCTGTATAAGGCAGAAACATGTCAGAGATGGAAAACTCAAGTATTTCCCCCTAGAATGAATGACAGAAAAGTGGTCAGACTGCACTCTGCCAAAGGCAGAAAACTTGCAAGACCCCAAAACACTAGGCAGTTCTGTCAAGTTTTGGCTCTTAGGGATTTCTCAGTATTTTTAGATATGTCTGAAAATAAATTTACAATTTTCCAGCAGATGGCGCAGAAAACCAACCAGATCAGAAACAGAGTAAAAAGAAAGTACACCTTACTGGTGTGAGGCTATGCTTTAGGATAAGCACTGGTCCACAGGTTAGTTTGAACTGCAAATTAAGAGGTTTGAACTCTCCAGCCACTCTCAGAAACCCTATGAGTTGAAACCAACCCCACAGCACTTAATAACAACAACTTCAAGAATAAAGGAGTCCTAGTAACTAGTGGATTACGAACTGGGCTCCTTGTGGTTACAAGGTCAGCAGTTCGAATCTACCAGTTGCTCTGTGGGAGAAAGATGAGGCTGTCTGTTCTCATAAAGATTTACAGCTTCAGAAACTCTATATAGAATAGCTATGAGTCAGAATCTACTCCATGGCACACAACCACCCCACCATTATCACCACTTCAGGAATAAGGAGCCCTGGTGGTGTAGTGGCTTATGTGTTGGGCTACTAGCCACAATGTCAGCAGTACAAGTCCACCAGTTGCTCTGTGGGAGAAAGATGAGGCTTTCTGTTTCCATAAGCACAGAAACCCTATATGAGTCACTATAGGTCAGAACCAACTTGACTATACACCACCACCACTACCTCCACTTCAAGAGTAAGGAGACTATAGTATGTTGGTTAACTGCTCAGGTGCTAACCCAAAGGCAGCATTCACAGCTACCAGATTCTCTGTGGGAGAAAAGACCTTGTAATTCTGTCCCTTAAAGGTTGCAAACTTAGAAACCGTATGGGGACAATTCTACTCTGTTTTATAGGGTCTCTGAGTAAGAAATGATTCAAAGTACCTATCAAAGCACGTAACAACTTCAAGAATGCCAGGCTACTGATCATCCAAAATAGGCACAGGTTCCAGAATTCTCATTTCTAATAAACATAATATGTTTGATATTGTCTATGGTCAAAGGTGGGTCTTTCAGAGGTAGTGAAGGTACCTCTGTGATAAAGGTGATGTATAGGACCTACAGAATCGCACAGCAGGATGGTTTGTATAGAAGCTTCTCCAGGAGTGGACGAGCCATATAGCAACATGATGCCACACTAGGGAACGGCTCTTGACAGCATATAATCCATCATTTTCAAACACGGTTTTTATTATTTTCTTCTAGATAAATCCCAATTTATGAAACAAAATATCCTAACTGGAGCATGAGGGAGAGAGAGGGGAGGAGTAGCAAGAACAATGTGAGGTATTCTCTCTGCCTTAGCCCCTTGATGACTGATATAATAAAGAATTGATCTGTTTATGAAATCCATAAACTATTCCCCAGAAGCCCTAAGGAAAACCACTATGGCAGTGCAATCCTTTCATGTTACTACTGAAGAAAGAGATGCTCAGAAAAGGGAAGCTGTTGATTAGAGATAGAAAAAAACATTAAGGACCAAAAAAATCCACATTCATTTCTCTTCAAGATAAAAAGAAAAACAACTAAGGACATTGAAACTGTATTAAATTTAACACTAGTGTTTTATGGAAATTTGACATCTTCAATTAGAGTTTATAATTATAATGTGTTAAATTTCTGAGAGCTTAAACTTTGGATTCTATAATATTTATAGTTGTATTGTTGTTAAGTGCCATTGAGTCAGTTTCGACTCAAACAACCCTATATAGATTTTCTGAGGATTAACTGGTCGGTTTGGACCACCAATCTTGTTGTTAGCAAGCAGCCTATTGCTCATCCTATGTCGCCACATCAAGATTCAGGATACCGACCTTCTTGTTGTTGCTAAGTGCCGTCGAGTCGGTTCCAACTCATAGTGACCCTGTATAGGGTTTTTAAGAAGTGGTTGGTGAGTTTGAACAGCCAAACTTGTGGTTCAAACAGACCTTTCAGTCCAGTGCTTTTTCCCACAGAGCCACACTTTTTGTTGTTGTTAAGTGCCATCAAGTCAATTCCCATCCATAGCTACCCTGTATAGGGTTTCTGAGGAGCAACTGGTGAGCTTGAACTTCAATCTTGCAGTTCAAATGACCACACTAGGACTCTGCAAACTACATTCCTGCTTTGCTATCTGATCCTCAATAGGGGGCACGGAGGGATACCAAAAGGTGGAGGTGAGAGAAGGGACTTAACTCTCTGTTATTGTCAACATCATGCCAGCAATGTGTCTCAATTGGACAGTGTTGCATCCATCCGACCAGCAGCAAGAGAGGCTACCGTCACAGAAGTTGAATTCCGGGGATGGGGAAGAGGCAGTAAAGAACAGGTTAATCAGATATAGTAATATAACATATTATACATATGATATATAACCAGATATACTAATATTAGGGAACTTATGTACTGATATCAGAACCAGAAATCTTGTATCAGAGTCACCCCCAATAGAAGTCTGTGCAGAATGGTGAGAATTAATTAGGTGTCTATGGTAGTGTAGTGGTTACGAATTGGGCTGCGAACCTTAAGGTCAGCGGTTCGAAACTACCAACTGCTCCGCGGGAGAAAGATGAGGCTTTCTACTCCCATAAAGATTTACACACTTGGAAACCCTGTACAGGGTCGTTATGGGTCGGAACCGACTCGATGGCACTTAACAACAACAACAATACTGCAAAGTTGTTTGAACTGCAAGGTTGATGGTTCAAGCTCACCAGCTGCTCCTTGGAAACCCTATACAGGATTTTTATAGGTAGGAATCAACTCGATGGCACTTAACAACAACAAATATATGGTATTGTTTAGTGCTAATACTTGTTGTTAGGTGCCAATGAATCGGTGCCAACTCATAGCGACCTTATGCACAGCAGAATGAAACACTGCCCGATCCTGGGCCAAGCTCACTATTGTTGCCACACTTGAGCCCATTGATGCTGCCACTTGACCAATCCATCTCGCTGGGGGTCTTCCTCTTTTTCTCTCACCCTCAACCTTACCAAACATGATATCCTTCTCCAGCGACTGGTCTCTCCTGACAATATGTCCAAAGTATGAGAGATGAAGTTTAGCCATCTTGGTCTCCAAGGAGCACTCTGGCTGCACTTCTTCCAACACAGATCTGTTGGTTCTTTTGGCAGTCCATGGCACTTTCAATATTCACTTCCATCACCATAACTCAAAAGGATCAATTCTTCTATGGTCTTCCTTATTTACTGTCCAACTTTCACATGTATATGAGATTATTAAAAATACCATGGCTTGGGTCAGGTGCACCTTAGTCCTCAAGCTGACATCTTTGCTCTTCAAACCTTTAAAAAGGTCTTGTGCAGCAGATTTGCCTAATGCAGTATGTCATTTGATTTCTTGACTGCTGCTTCCACAAGTGTTAATAGTTGATCCAAGAAGAATGAAGTCCTTGACAACTTCAATCTTTCCTCCATTGATAAGAATGTTGTTTATTAGTCCAGTGGTGAGGATTTTTGTTTTCTTTACACATTGAGATGCAATCCATACCGAAGGCTGTGCTCTTTGATCTTCATCAGTAAATATTTTAAGTCCTGCTAATACTTGTTGTTGCTATTGTTAAGTGCCGTCAAGTTGGCTCTGACCCATAGCGACCCTGTATAGGGCTTCCGAGGAGCAGCTGATGAGCTTGAACCACTGACCTTATAGTTCATACAGCTTTGTAGTCTGGCGCATTAACCCACATCACCACACCAGAGCAATTTACCTATCTATAGGGGTGTCTAAACAATAATTAATGGGATTCAACTGAAGTTACCATAGAATCAGGTATTTGGTGTATTTTTCCCCTGGCTCAGCTCATAGCTCAGTCAAGTTCACTGGTCTCTTCCCATTGTCCTTTGCAGGTAGGATCCATCTTGTATTGTTCAGAACCCACTGAGACATAGCTGTTGGATTTAAATTCCCAGTTTTTCCCCTTATTTTCCCATACATCCGAGATAACAACATCAGCTAACCAGAGCCTCTCCATTCAAACCCCAGTCTGCAAGAACCCTTCCTTTGAGCTCTTGAGGTAGCAGTGCCAGTTCTGTGTTCTCACAACCCCACCTATTCCCTTTGTTGGAATCCTGGTGTGGTGTTGCACTGCTAACCTCAAAGTCAGCAGTTCAAACCTACCAGTCACTCCTTGAAAACCCTATAAAAAGTCGCTTAGTTGGAACTGACTCCACAGCACTTAACAACAACATTCCTTTTGTTGCCCCCACCTAGGGTGGTAGTTGCTTACTGTAGTTTCTCTCTCTGTGTTTACAGTCATTCTTTTCCCTTTTCAGGTCTCCAATACCAATTCCTTATAATAAATTCTCTCCATCAAAATAACTGATCTGGTTTCTATTTTCCTGACTTGACTGAATCCAGAAAATAGACTCTTCAAGATGGGTTTCTAGGACTGGATTTGATCATGACCTTGGCTTGGATTTGATCATGACACAGTGCTGGCTCAGTTGCATATGATTAACCTGTGGTTGATTTACAATGAAATGGCTACTGAAGCAAGTGCCTTGGCTGTGCTTCACCAACTGCAAGGATTATGGGATGGGATGGCTATCCCCAGTTATGGTCTCAGAGCCAGAGAACTTCTACTACAGCCCTAAAAGAATATTGCATTTCTTGTAGTTGTTCCATAGGAACCATCGATACAGTGAAAATGAAATTCACAACCTCGCCAAGTCTGTCTTGTGCGAATTAGGGCAGTGAATGGGACCCAGTGAGAACTTGGGATTTGGAATGGGGACATCTGTGTTGATTTAAACACAAAAATCTGTACTTCCTACTCCACACCTCTAAATTCCAATAATCTTGCCCTTTATTCCTCTACCTCAGGGGTGAGACCTGCTTCCTGGGTTCTTCTTTTGCTTTTTGAGGTGGCTTCATATGATAAGCACTGGACTACAAACCACAAGTTCTGCGGTTAGAACATATCAGCCACTTCACAGAAGAAAGATGAGGCTTTCTGCCTCAGAAACCCTATGCAAGATGGTTATGAGTCATAACTGTCACAAGGGCACTTAACAATAACAATAATACCTGTTAGGAGTCCTGGTGTGGTGCTGTAGGATAAGCACTGGACTCCTAACCACAAGGTCAGCAGTTCAAAACCACCAGCCATTCCTTGGAAACCCTATAAAGGATAGCTAGGAGTCGGAACCAACTTGATGGCATTTAACAACAATATCTGTTTAGCAATCCCTAACGTTGAAATCTTCTTGTTAAAAACAACAACAAAAAAAAAAAAACCTAGTCTGCTTTCAGCACATAGTCCAATAATATCACATATAAGCACCCACCCTCAAGATCGGTTTGAAACGAAAGGTCTGAGGTTCAAACTCACCAGTCGCTCCTCTGAAACCCTATATAGGGTCGCTGTGATTCGGAACCGAATCGACGACACTTAACATGTTGTTAAGTACCGTGGAGTCGGTTCTGACTCACAGCGACCCTGTACAGGGTTTCTGAGGCTGTAAATCTTTACGGGAGCAGAAAGCCTCATCTTTCTCCCGTGGAACGGCTGGTAGTTTCAAACTGCTGACCTTGAGGTTGGCAGGCCGACTCGTAACCACTACGCTACCAGAGCTCCTAAACAACAATGTAAACAGTACTAATATATCAACAGACACTATTTTTCCCCTGACCATAACTTTTCCTGATTAAATTATACTGTCTCCAACTGAGTTGCTCTGGTGTTCATTTGGAGTCCTGCTGTGGTGCTGCAGGATAATGGACTGGATTGCAAGGTCAGTTTGAACCGCAAGGTTCGCAGTTCAAATCCACCAGTCACTCCTCGGAAACGCTATACAGGGTAGGTATGAGTTGAAACTAACTCTACAGCACTTAACAACAAGTGTTCATTTGGCTGACAACCAAAAAGTCAGTGGTTCAAACCCACCAGCTACTCAGAGGGAGAAAGATGCAGCAGTCTACTTCAATAAAAATGTATAGCCTCAAAAACTCTATGTGGGAGTTCTACTCAACTCAGTGGTTTGGGTTTTCAGTTTAATCCAGTAGGGCAGGTTATAACTCCTCTATGAATTGATTTCATCTATAAAATGAGTATGTTTTTGTTGTTATGTGCTGTGGCGTCGGTTCCGACTCATAGCGACCCTGTACAGGGTTTCCCTGCAGCTGTAAATCTTTAAGGGAGCAGAAAGCCTCATCTTTCTCCCGTGGAACAGCTGGTAGTTTTGAACTGCTGACCTTAAGGTTCGCAGCCCGATTCATAACCACTACGCTAAATTTGAGGTAGATAGTGGGGGAGGGTCAAAAAGAACATCCAGCAGAGGCAGAAAAGCATTGTTGGGCTAGTAATTCCACCCTGCCTAGCTCTCAAAGGAGTTTACAGATACTGAAGCTATCATCTGGTCCTCATACTATTTCCCCAGGCTGCACAGTCTTCTCTATTTTATGGATTCTTAAAAGCAGTTGCTTCATCGTTTACGTATCACATTTCCAGTATTCTGGAAACTGGTTTTACAAAGTGTTCTACAACAAAGATTTTGAGGAAAAGATAAGTTGTGGTTCAACTTCCTTCCAAGTGGGGATATATACTCATATTTTTTGACCTACAGGAAATCTTTTATTTCCAGAAATTGTTAGGCTGCCAAGTATAATATCAACAGTCTTAACCAAATTCATCTATCTAGATTTACAAAGGAATCCCAGGCACAGGAATACAGCAAAAAAAGCTGCCTGCTATGTTCCAGTCGTGGATAGTTTGTAAAGCTAAACAGGATGTGCAATCCTGACACTTCTATTTCATTGAACTAAAATGTAAAAGTATGAAAGAAGCTCCACATTACTGAAAGGATGTTGCTTCTTGTTGTTATGTGCCGTGGAGTCAGTTTCGACTCATAGTGACCCTAAACAGGATTTCTGAGGCTGTAAATCTTAACGGGAGCAGAAAGCCTCATCGTTCTCCTGAGGAGCAGCTGGTTGGCTTGAACCACCAGCCTTCTGGTTCCAAGCCAGTGCTTATCCTATAGAGCCATTGTGTTAACCAAGTACCTATGTTGTTGTTGTTAAGTGCTGTCAAGTCAGTTCTGACTCACAGCAACCCTATACAGGGTTCCTGATGAGCGGCTGGTGGGTTTCAACCTTATGGTTTGCAGTTGAGTGTTTATCCTACAGTGCACCACATCAGGATTACTGTTGTTAAGTGCCGTCGAGTCGGTTCCGACCCATAGCGACCATGTATAGGATTTCCAAGGGGCAGTTGGCAAGTTTGAACTACCAACATTGCAGTTCAAACTTACTGTGCAGTCCAGCGCATTAACCCACAGCACCACACCAATACTCCAACATCAGGTTACTTAAATCAGAAGGTAAGACATACTGGGAATTTACTTAATTTTCAACAAATGATCTAGAGATATCTGCCTACATAGTTTTTTTGAGGGGCAGGATCAGGAAGTGCTTTACCCCACCCAATACAGGGTCACTATGGGTCAGAACCAACTTGTCGGCACTTAACAACAACAATACAAGATTTAAGACCTTCTGGAGCCCTGAGTCAGTGGCCATACATGTACTTGTTAGACTTAGAATAAGGTAATGTAGAAAACATAAGAAGGGATAGGACAAAGACAGCCAGGCAGGAGGAAGGTAGAAGTTACTAGAAATTCAAAGGAAATTCGAGTGTCATGGATTGAGTGTCCACCCAAAATATATGTCAACTTGGCTGGGTCATGATGCTCAGTGATTTGGCAGTTATGTAATCATGTAATGTGGCAGTTATGCAAGGATTCCCCACGATGTGATTGGGTGTGATAAACCAATCAGAGGAATAAAGGTGATCACAAAACCCTTAATCCCATTACCATTGTGATCCTTTGTAAAGGAGTTTCCCAGGGGTGTGGCCTACAACATATTTCATTTTACAAAGATAAAAGAAGAGAAGTGAGCAGAAAAAGAGGGACCTACTACCACCTACTATGGAGCTCTGGTAGTGTAGTGGTTACGAATTGGGCTGGAAACCACAAGGTCAGCAGTTCGAAACTACCAGCTGTTCTGTGGGAGAAAGATGAGGCTTTCTGCTCCTATAAAGACTTACAACCTCAGAAAGCCTATACAGGGTCACTATGAGTTGGAACCAACTCCACGGCACATAACCAACCAACCAAAAACTACCACTTGCTACTACTTGGTGTGGCGCTGTGGGCTAATGCGTCAGACTGCAAAGTCATTTGAACTGCAAGGTCGGTGGTTCAAGCTCAGCAGCTGCTCCTTGGAAACCCTATATAGGATCTGCTATGGGTCAGAATCTCACCAGCTGCTCCTTGTATACAGGGTCTGCTATGGGTTGGAATCGACTTGATGAAACTTAACAACTACCACCAAAAAAGGAGTGCTAGGAGTGGAATGTGCCCTTTGGGCCCAGGGTCCTTGCACTGTGATGCTCCTAGATCCAGAAAAAGATTAATGCCAAAACACGTGGAAATCTCCAAGGAATGTTGGGATGCTGAAAGGAGACAAGGACCTTTCGCCACAGCTGATGAAAATCTCCCCCTAGAGTCAGCACTCTGAATTCAGACTTCTAGTCTCCTAAACTGTGAGAGAATGAATTTCTTTGTTTCCAGTTTTATTGTTTGTTTCTTTAACTTTTATTGTGAATTGAAGTGATAATTTACAGAGGAGATCACCAGTTTTGCACTCAATTAATCATATTTTGTTTCATTGTAATGATTACAATCTCCTCCATGCACGATCGGTTAACAGCATTTACCTCTATCCGCCCCCCTCCTTTTTTTTTGTAGTACACAAAACCCACAGAAAAAATATATTTGTTTAAATGACCAAAGGGTCCATTGCAAGCCAGTCCCCTGCCTGCTGACACACAACCTTTCTCACTCTGGGTCTACAGTCTTATTTGTTAAAAGCATCCATGGTGGTAGTTCTATTATAGCAGCACTAGATAATTAAGACACTGAGAGAGACAAAGAGACAGAAAGAATGGAAGAGGAGAAGGTAGTGGGAGAGGGAAGAGAAAGGAAAGAGAAGCAGTTGAGAGGACTGTGTTGACACAGTTATCAAGAAATGAGATTAGTTATCAGAGTAAATAGGGAAATATGTGGTTACAAATCGGGCTGCGAAGCCCAAGGTCAGCAGTTCGAAACTACCAGCTGATCCGCGGGAGAAAGATGAGGCTTTCTGCTCTCGTAAAGATTTACAGCCTCGGAAACCCTATACAGGGTCGCTATGAGTCGGAACTGACTCCACGGCACACAACAATAACAACAATAGAACAAATGTTTAAGAACACACAGGAAATATCTCATACAAAGCAATAATTTGAAAGCATGGAGCTATTTTATTGCTCAAATTTTTCATTTCTAAACTTAAAGGGGTAAAAAAAACAAAAACAAAACAAAACTCTGATCTATGACTCAAGATAGCATACTGGTTTGTTTACATGGCCTAGTCCTAGAGCCTCACACATGAGAATGCCCGTTTGTGAAGCCAACTTTTTTCAGTGCTTTTTGCATTTAATTTGTGACTGATTTAACTTATAAAAGATGTAGGAACTTAGGCATTGGCTACCTAAAATGAGAGGGCAATAAAGTCATGAAGTGACTGGCTTACAAGTTTTCAAGATGGAGTTTTGTCTAAGAGTGTGTGTGTGTGTGTGGGGGGGGGAAGACTGAGTCCCCACTGAATAGTTTTCATCTTGTCTACATGGGTCTGGTGAAAAGAGATGGGGATAAGATTCTTATGATTCAATAGTAATTATTGTCATGACTAATTGTGACTGTCACAACTGTAAAGGTAGAAATTTTGTAACAAAAATGGGGGAGTAGTTAATCTCACAGAAATGGAGGACCCTAGGACCATCAAGAGAGAAGAGCACAAGCAGAATGTGGGACCCTAACCAGAGAAACAGTGACACCAGAGTTGGAGGCAGAGATGAGGACGTGGAGAGAGGGAGCAGCTGAGGACTCTGGACTCATGGAAAGAGAGGAACTGGGTGCTGGCAGCCAGGAAGCAGACTTGCAGAATGTGCCCTTGGTTGTTTAAATTATGATACATTACTGAGTGTTTCTGTGTACTTCCCCCAACAAAACAAATCAAAACAAAACAGGGAATGGAAGCAAATACTGTTGAATAATGATGCATGGATGAGATTCTAATCATTGCAGTGAAAAGACGGTGTAAAGCTGATGTTCTCCCATGTAAAGTATCACTCAGTTCATAATAAAAAAAAAAAAAAAAAAAGAAATAGATGTAGGGAATTAAAAACAAAACTTTAGATAACTTTGCCTTAAGTTTATGTAATATCTTTAAAGGCTTTCAATGGATATTTCCTTAACTTTTACAATTATCACTCTGAGGTAGCTAGGAAATCTGTAGCATTGTTCCCATTCTATACAACAAAACAAAAATAAATCATGTACATAAAATATCTAGGCTAGGAATTATATACTTTAGTTGTCTTGTTTTAATGAGAGGGATGGGTGGGAGGTAGGGGATGTGTAACAAAATTAAAGTAATTCCGTATGTTGTGATTGATGAAAATGCGTAAAAGTAAGCTGGTTCAAATTACAAGTAGGTTCAGTTTGGCCAAATGAAACCACATTTCAAACTCAAACACCTGAGTGCAAAATTGTAAGGTAAGAATTTTGTTCTGGTTAGTTCTATCTAACTAACTAGAAGAATTTGTCCTGAAATGTTGTCATCATTATTTTTACTCATAAACTTTGGCAGAAAGACCCACTTTGGAGCCACAGGTGAAGAATACACAAGTGCTTGATGGTAGAGTCTTCTTCTCCATTTAGGCTTCCACAACAGTGAGCGGTAAGGGCATTTCATAGAGCCTTCATTTGTCCTTTTGTGACACCTTAAGTTCAATAACCAGTGACGTGTGGTGCAATTGTGTTGTTCTGTGGGGAGAGAGAAATGGGAAGAAGGCACATTTCTTGCCCTTGAGGCACTTAACAAGACTGATTAAATTGTATGTTCTTTCTTTTTACAACTTGCTTTTCATGGAGGTTTCTGTTTTCTAGTGAATATTAATTTTCTGGTTTCTATTTTTCTACTTTGTAGTGCTATTTTCTCATGACTCTTAAACACTGACTTAAATAAATCCTAGAGTACTATAAATCTGTATTTCCCCCAGAAAAGAAGGCTCTTTGTTAATGCCGAAGATTTAATATTCCATGGGCCTTCACAACAGGGTAAGTGAGACTTTCTAAAGTAACTTTGTTTTTAAAAGACATCTGAAGTAAATTCAGTGGATTTCTGGCCCAAGATAAGGAGCTCTGGTAGTGTAGTGCTCAGCTGCTAACTAAAAGGTCAGCAGCATAAATCTACCAGCTGTTCCACAGGAGAAAGATGAGGCAGTCTGTTCCCATAAAGATTACAGCTTTGGAAACCCTATGGGACAGTTGCACTCCAACCTGCAAGGTCACTGTGAGTTGAAATCAACTGGGCAGCAATGGATTGGGAAGAGAGGGTTTCTAGTCCAAGATGAAGTGATATCTTCCCCAGAAATACAGTGTTGTTGGCAAAACCGTTAGCCACCACTGAGTCTTGGAGCCAAATATGACAATGTGGGAAAAACTGATTTACAAATAACAAGATGTGTGGTCCTCTAGAGTCACAAAGTGTTGGATGACAAAACTGTGAGCAAACAACATTATAATGTGTGCATGAGGTATGCAAAAATGACCACTGAGCTATGTGTTTTTCCGCAGCCATCCAGCTATCCTGGTACTCCGTTTTTTGTTTTTGAGATTCTCCATCTTTATTGTTTGTAATTTGGCGTGAACTGTGATCCTTTGGTGCTCCTCCAACATATTGCTGAAAAACTGCTGCAGCTGAAAGGACAGAGAGGCCATTGGTAAGTGTAATCTAACTCTTCACTTAGACAAAATAAGACAAGCTTCATTATAAGGAGCAACCTGATTTTGCAAAGGGATGATTTTCATTGTATGGCTGTGGAAGCTAAAACCAACAAGGAGTCTTTTATGCCATACCAGAAGAGCATATTTAGTGAAAGGAAGAACTTGAAAGTGATGAACTTGGATATTTAGCTGAGGAGATTTCTAAGCATGATCTTAAAGGGGCAACATGGGTTCTCCTTGCTGCTTATAGTAAAAAACAAAAAGAAAGAGATGAACCTGTACTAAATAAAACAAAATGTAAAGATTTTGAAAATTCTGTTGTACAAAGGATACCTGCCCTAGAATTTTCAACACATATAAAGTTTCATAAACTTTTCTTAAAGAGAATAAATTTGTTACTGATGAATCTACTAACTGATGAATCTAACTAACTACCATAGCAGAAACTCCATCAGCTTAGATTGAAGGGGACAGAGATAGAATGAAAGGAGAGAATGATGTCTGCCTCTTAGAATACTGCAGAGAGGAAACAGGCCAAAGGACCCACATATGTTGTCATCCACAAAAAGAAAATGACCATTCCTGAAGCAGCCTGGAGATCAGCAGAACTGTTGGAAGAAGTACACGCAACAAAGCCTTCTTAGTTTCAAAGGATGAGGCCATAGTCTCCTGGATCTCAAAGGGTGGGGTCACAGCCTCCTAGGTTTCAGAGAGTTGGATCTTTACCAACTCAGTTCCAGGTTGTGGGCTGGCATTGAGGTGTGCCAGGGGGAAATGTCACAGTCTAAAGTTGAGTGGGTAGGGCTTCCATGCCCAAGGGGTAGAAAAATGGGGACTGCTTGGGCTAAGAAGGTAGGGCCACCATCAGATTCACAGCATGAGTGTAGCCATGTTGTAATATGAACGTGAGTGTAGCCATTTTGAGACCATAGCTATTTTTCTTAGCTGAAGGTAAATATAATCAAGCACTGCCTGAAAGCATCTTACACACACACTGAACCATGTCCTTATTTCTTAAATGTATGTTTTGACTATTTCATATTGGAATGTTAATAATTGTCTGGCTCTGCCTGAAGCCTATTCTGATAAGGAGTGACCATCTGGACAAACAGGCACCAGGATAATTTGAGATGTATTTTAGGAAATCACGACCACCTTGTGATTCAGTGTGATTATAAAATTATAACCCCCTTTGCATGTATTATGTGAACTAATCTTATCAAGAAGTAGTATAATTAAACCAGCAGCATCTTTACTGTGAGGTGCTCCATCAGTCAACTTCCTAATAATAATATAGACTTTTCTCTTTTTCTGTTTATCTGGAGTAGTTATTAATTGGACTCAATCATTCCAGGGTATCATACTCAAATTTTAGAGTAACAAAATGGACTAGAAAAATGGGGCTGCCCAAAGCCAAGGGAGCAGAGTTGAAACCCAGAGCTGAAGGGTCTCTACTCAGAATCCAAAGGATGTGCGCAATACCCAGATTATGAAGGTAAGACCCTTGCCCAAATAGTCTCATGTTCAAGAGGACTATGTTCAAGCCTAGAGAGCAGATGTAAATTGTTCTATTAGGTTTTTAACTTGCCTGATAAACATTACCTCGTCTTTCCCTCTAATTTCTTATATTTGTAATGGAAATACTTACCTTGTGCCAGTTCTACCATTGTATTTTGGAAATAAATAATTTGTAGTTTATATTTCACAAATTCATAAATGAAGATGAACTTTGCTCAAAGATAGAATATGTCTAAAATACCTCCTATTTAGAAGATTCAGAAAATGAGATTCTGGAGTTGGAGTTGATTTACGACTTTGGGGATGATGTGATGGTGTAAATGTGGTTTGCACATGACCAGGACTTGAATTTTAGGATGCTAAAGAGTGGAGTATTATGAATTGTATGCTCTCAAACTATGTATTGTAAATCCTAACTTCTATGCCTGTGGTTATAATCCCATTTGTCTTTGTTAAGTTAAATGAGGGGGTATGTCTTAAATCAATCTCTTCTGAGATATAAAATAAGTAAGCAGAGATTAGGTAAAATAGATGTCAAGACAAATGGAGATCTGGTTACAAATTGGGCAGCTAATCTCAAGGTTAGCAGTTTAAAACTACCAGCTGTTCTGCAAGAGAAAGATGAGGCTTTTGGCTCCCATAAAGATTTACAGCCTCAGAAACCCTATGGAGGGTCGCTATGAGTTGGAACTGACTCCACATCAAACCACCACCACCACCAATGAACCAGGAAGTGCAAACTGAAGAGACAAGGATCTTCCTCTAGAACCAACAGAAAGAGAAAGGCTTTCCCAACAGCAGGCTGAGTGACATCATTGGGGTTGGTGTCAACCAGTGCAGTAACTCAGGGTGTCATTCCCCCTCCATGGACTTCCTCCTGTACCAGATCTGCTCAGAGTCCTTAGTAATGCTCATTCTCAACTTTAATCATAGAATAATGTGTGATAAATGTAGCTGCAAAATAAATACAGTTGTAAACTACAGACGTAAATATTTCTTAGATTATATGAATACTAACAACAAAATTACTATATAAAATCTTTCTACATTGAATCATAATATTATTACTTATGAGGTGGAAGCCATTTTTGATTTGTCTTCTTCTTTTCCTTTAATTACTACTGCATTCTCAAAACAGTTATTGATTGTTGTTAAGTGCCATCGAGTCCATTCCAACCCATAGCAACCCTGTATAGGGTTTCCAAGGAGTAGCTGGTGAGCTTGGACCACTAACCTCATGGTTCAAACCAACTTTTCAGTCTAGCACATTAGCTCACAGCGCCACACCAGGGCATGATATAGGTTCACAAATA
Organism: Chrysochloris asiatica; assembly: GCF_000296735.1. Taxonomy (NCBI): domain Eukaryota; kingdom Metazoa; phylum Chordata; class Mammalia; order Afrosoricida; family Chrysochloridae; genus Chrysochloris; species Chrysochloris asiatica. Next base: position 4,689,181 of record NW_006408661.1, read on the forward strand.
CTTATTACCACAATATTGTAGCTAAAACACCAGACAAGTCAACAAAATCAGCTACTATAAAACACTGGCAGCAACAAAAACAACAGTGGTGCTTTTATAGTAAGTGCTGGTGTAGTTCTGTAGGATAAGCATTGGACTGCTGACCCCAAGGTCAGCAGTTCAAACCTATAAGCCACTCCTCATAAACTCTGTACAGGGTCATGATGAGTCAGAACTGACTCAATGGCATTTGGTGAGTGCAGACAAAGTCTCATGATTTGAAGCATCATTATAATAGGTAATAATGACAGCTGTGACCAGCGTGTATTAGAAGATTCACAAAGTAAATTTGCATAGCATTTTAGCATTGGATATTGACACATGTAATAGCGTAGTGGTTACGAATCAGGCTGCGAACCTTAAGGTCAGCAGTTTGAAACTACCAGCTGCTCCGCAGGAGAAAGATGAGGCTTTCTGCTCCCGTAAAGATTTACAGTCTCAGACCCTGTACAGGGTCGCTATGGGTCGGAACCAACTCCACAGCACTTAACAACAACAACAAGCTTAGTTTACAAAAAACTTTTTTGTTGTTATAACCAACTATAGGGTTATTTTTATTAAAAATGTTAAATGTCTGCTAAAACACTATACAAAAATTTTATAGACAGTCATTTTTATGCCATCCCCTCTGACAGAGTTGTCTGGAGCAGTCCACATCCCCTTTATCCCTACCTCCAATGATGCCACTGACTTCTAGCTTCCTATACTATGAGGAAATAAATTTCTGTTTGTTAAAGTCATCCACTTCTGGTATTTCTGTTACAGCAGCACTAGAGAACTATGAGAAGTCATTATGTTTTATAATACATATGTTTAAATTAAGTTCCAAGAATTTTAATAACTTCTTGTTGTATGCCACTGAGCTGGTTTGGATTCAAAGTGAACCTGTATAGGGTTTCCAAGGTTGTAAATCTCTACAGGAGATTTACTGATATGAAATTGAGTTAATAGATTTTCATTATAATTTAAGTTTATAGGCTTTTTTTATGCCATGGTGGTGCTAGTGGTTATATGACGTGGAGTTAGTTCTGACTCATAGCGGCCCTGTACAGTGTTTCCGAGGCTGCAAATCTTGATGGGAGCAGAAAGCCTCATCTTTCTCCTGCAGAACCACTGGTAGTTTTAAACTGCTGACCTTGAGATTAGCAGCCTGATTCATAACCACTATTCTAGGAGAGCTCCTTTTATGTCATATATATGTATTTTTGCCACTGAAGGGCTGTATGATAAGAGATATATAACAAAGGCAGATAATTTTAAAGATCTATTAAGGGCTTTATTTGATATAGCCAAAGTTCTTATTTGCTGCAGTTAAACGTTTATTGGGATAAAATATGAGAATTTTTAGGAGCTTTAAAATCAAATAGCATATAAAGTAAAGAATTGGCTTCTCACTTTAAGGTTTAACTATTATATTTGATTACTGTGTTGAAACATTAATTTTATTTTTTGTGCAATCTTCCTTGAAAGCAAGGGTTTGACAGAATAAATTTCCAAGTTGAAAGCCAAGCTGCATAACTTTGGAAGAAGCAAGTTTACCTTTAATATCTTTGATTAAATAACTCAAGTATTATTTCTTGGTGACCTATGATAAATTCCTGGCAACTCTGAAACTGTGGAAAGCCAAAAATGATACACTTCATTTTTATAAAGAGAAAAATGTTATATATAATATGTTATAAATTACATGAAACATGTCAAATCAGAAGTGCCAAATTTTCAGTGTCTTAGCATTTATATGTCATTGATGTTTGTCTTATTAGACAAGAACATAATTTTGTCTTAATTTTATTATTTCAGTTGCTAACTTGGCATAATTCTATTACCTTGAAATCTAGTATCATTCAAGCCAAGGCTTTTAACTGGAAAATTCATATCATTTGTCCATAGAGTTTTTATTACTATTCAGATACTTATAAACTTCATAATCTTCGTATGTTCTTGGTACATCATGTATACTATTATGTCTCAAGATTATTTTATGTTATATCTGAGGCTATAAAAATAAGGTTAATCATTATGTTTAGAGATATTTTTGTCTAGAGGTTGTTGTGTTTTTTTTTTTTTAATTGATTTTATTCAGTGTTGCATTAGTTTTGTAGTTAATTCCCATCAGATCTTTCACTTTCCCAAAATTGATTATTTTCATAAGTGGAGTCCTGGTGTGGCATTGTAGGATAAAGCAATGGACCACAAGGTCAGCTTGAACCACAAGGTCAGAGGTTCAAACTCACTAAGTGCTCCTTGGAAACCCTATACTGGGCCATTATGAGTTGGAACCAACTTGACGGCACTTAACAACAACAACATAATTTAACCATGGCCCATTTTTAAGTTTGTCATTTGCAGATAAGTTTTGTTTTTCTGATTCACTGAAAGTATTTGGTCAAAATATATTTCAACAAAAATGGGACTATATCAGATTTATGAAAAGGAGTATAGTATTTTGAATGTGAATACCACTGGGTTTAAACATGATTTCTAGAATTCTTATGTAGAAGCTGATAAAATTTTTAGACTGCTGCTGAACTGTAATTGCAATGTTACCAAAATTAACTGTATAGGACTGAATAGACTGAAGGATTCTATGGGGTTTATAAGAGAACATTGTTGATGTTCAGCATTCTATTTTCTAGATATAAGAAACCATTCTTTCCCTCTTTCAAGACTCAGCTATTTCAGTAACTAACACTGTGTTGACTACAGAATATCCTATATTAAGCGTTATCTAATCTCCTGATTCTTGCTATTGGACTAGCCCACCAATCATCTGTCAGTTGGTTATACCATGGTGGCTTGCATGTTGCTGTAAGGTTGAAAGTTAAGCCATCAGTATTTTAAATACCAGCAGCACACTCATGGTGAACAGGTTTCAGTGGCGCTTCCAGACAAGGCAGACGAGGAAGAAGAACAGGCAGATCAGGTTTGACAAGTTAGTCACTGAAAACCTTATGAATATGAGCAAATACTATCAGGTGGCAACACTCAAAATACGACTGGGATAAAGCTGCCACCTCAAAGCGGAATTGATTTAATAATAGGGAAGGAGCAAAGCTTTGGGGACTTAAACTTGTTGATGGGGCAAAACTCAAAATAAGAAGAAAAAGCTGCAAATATCCATTAATAATCAGAATGTGGAGTGTATGAAGTATGAATCTAGGAAGATTGGAAATCATCAGCAATTAAATGTATAAAGAGCCAGATCCTAGGCATTAGTGAGCTGATATGGACTGATATTGGCCAGTTTGAATCTGACAATCATATGGTTTATTATACCAGGAATGGAGTTACATTCATTGTCAAAAATAGAATTTTGAGTCAAATTCACTGTCAAATACAGGGTCACTATGAGTTGGAACTGACTCGATGGCATTTAACAACAACATCTTGAAGCGTAAGGCAATCTGTAATAGGTGGTTATGAATCAGGCTGCTAACCTCAAGGTCAGCAGTTTGAAACTACCAGCCGTTCTGCGGGAGAAAGATGAGGCTTTCTGCTCCTGTAAGGATTTACAGCTTCAGAAACCCTGTACAGGGTCACTATGAGTCGGAACTGACTCCATGGTACTTAATAACAACAACAAAATGAGGAAGACCACTTAATACCACTATTATTCAAATTTATATACTAGCCATGAAAACCAGTGATGATGAAATTGAAAAATTCTACCAACTTCAGTCTGAAATGGATCAACATGCAATCAAGATACACTGATAATTACGTGACTGGAATGTGAAAGTTGGAAACAAAGAGGAAGGATCCGTAGTGTGGCACTATAGGATCAGCACTGGACTGCGAGCCACAAGTTGGTTCAAGCCCACCAACTACTCTTTGGAAACCCTATACAGGACTGCTATTAGTCAAAACCGACTCAATAGCACTTAACAACAACTGTCTATCATAGAGATTTCATGATAGAATGTTGCAAGACAATTTGTTCACTGCAAATACTTTCTTTTCAACAACACAGCAGTGACTATACACATGGACCTCACCAAAGGAATATAGACAGATGGAACTGACTACATCTGTAGAAAGAAACAAAGGAGAAGCTCAATATCATCAGGCAAATCAAAGCCAGGGGAACCATCAATTGCTCATATGTGAATTCAGGCTGAAGATGAAGAAAATCAAGACAAGTCCACAAAGGCCAAAATATGAATTTAGACACCATCTTAAAAACATGTTTGACACATAGACACTAATAAGCAGAGGAGTTGTAGGATGACATTAAGAACATCATATGTGTTGTCAGTGTTGTTGTTGTTAAGTACCGTGGAGTCGGTTCCGACTCATAGTGACCCTGCATAGGGTTTCCGAGGCTGTAAATCTTTATGGGAGCAGAAAGCCTCATCTTTCTCCCACAGAACAGCTGGTAGTTTGGAACTGCTGACCTTGTCAGGTGCCATCAAGTCAGTTCAGACTCACAGTGACTCTATGCACAACAGAATGAAATACTGCCCAGTCCTGTGCCATTTTCACAATTGTTGCCACATTAGAGATCATTTTTGTTGCCACTGTGTCAATCCATCTAGCTAGGGACCTTCCTCTTTTGCAATGACCCTCTATTTTACCAAGCATGATGTCCTCCAGAACTGACCCCTTCTTATAATATGTCCGAAGTATCAGAGACACACTTTTGCCATCCTGGCTTCTAAGGAGCATTCCAACACAGATTTGTTTGTTTAAATGGTATTCCTCTCCAACACCATAATTCAAATGCATTGATTTCTATGGTCTTTCCTATTCGTTGTCTAAATTTCATATGTATATGTTGTTGTTGTTGTGAATTGCTGTTGAGTTGGTTCCAACCCATAGCAACCCTGTATTGGGTTTCTGAGGAGCAGCTGGTGAGCTTGAACTG
>NW_006408661.1:4698418-4711895 GCF_000296735.1 Chrysochloris asiatica
CATTAATCTGAAATAATTATTTGTTGTAATTTTATAGCAGTTTTTGTTTTGTGCACCAGAATAACATTATAGTATGATTATTAAGCATAACTAGCTGTTGATGAGGATATTTACAAGTAACCTACATTTGTTTTGAAAACTGTTACAGTTTGTTGTTGTTGTTATGTGCTGTGGAGTTGGTTCACACTGATAGCGACCCTGTACAGGGTTTCTGAGGCTGTAAATCTTTACGGAAGCAGAAAGCCTCATCTTTCTCCTGCAGAACAGCTCGTAGTTTCAAACTGCTAACCTTGCGGTTCACAGCCTGATTCATAACCACAGCGCTACCAGAATTATCAGTGAATTTTGGAATTTTGATCATTGCTAAATGTACATCAAGTTTACCCATTCATTCATCAAACAATAACAACAGTAAAACTGGCTGAATTAAGAGACTTGAATATTTGATAATAAACTCAAGTCTCCATGCTAGATTTCTGTCCAGCATGTTCTGGGTGTGTCTTTTTTTCCTCCTCCAGGGAATCCCTGATAAATTGGACCCTGACAGCTCAGTCTTAACAGAGCCAAAACTCTAACAAGAGAATTCTTTTAGGAATTAGTGTTTCTTCCTCTCTGATAATAGCTACATAGCTACATAACTGACTACTTCTTTTTTTTTTTTGGCTTAGGATCAAATTTTAGGCTACTATGATGTAGATATATAGTAGTTAGTAGTTATTTGCTGGGGCGCTTAAGTTTCCTTTGGTGTTTACACCGGTTCTTTCTACTCTTAAGGAGCCCTGATGGTGCAGTGGTTAAGAGTTCAGCTGCTTGCTCAAAGGTTAGTGGTTGGACTCCAATAGCCACTTCATGGGCAGTCTACTTCTGTGAAGATTACAGACTTGAAAACCCCACGGGGCAGTTTTACTCTGTCCTGTAATAGGACTCCTGGTATGCATATTGTAGGATCAGCATTGGACTGTGAACCAAAAGGTCAGCAGTTCAAACCCATCAACTGTTTCTCGGTCATTTTGTGTTGAAACTGACTTAACAACAGCACTTAACAACAGCAACAACATAGGGTTGTTGCTAGTCTGAATCGACAGAGATGAGATTTCCCCCCCATCCCCCATTCTCTCTATTCTTAATAATGTAGTTTCAGACCCTGGTGTTTAATTTATACTTAAATATTTTGTATTTTTATCAATTTTATTGTGATATAATTTGTGTATAATTATATTGTATAAGACAATAAATTCTAAGCAATATACACCTGAGAATCCACAGCTATAATCAAGATAGAATACATTTTCACTGCATGCAAAATGTTTCTCATGTTCCTCTGTAGTCCATCCCTTCCTTTGTCACAAGCAACCACCAAATTGCCTTTTGTCATTAAAGATGATCTTGTATTTCCTGGAATTTTATGTAAGTGGAAAGATATAATATATTATCTTATTTATCTGGTCCCTTTTACTCAGGATGTGCATCTTGAGCTTCATCTATGTTGCTACATGAATTTGTTCTTTATTTATTGTTGGGTAGTTTTCTATTGTAGGAGTCCTGGTGTGGAGCTGTGGGTTAATATGTTGGACTGCAGAGTCTGTTTGATCCGCAAGGTTAGTAGTTCAAGCTCACCAGCTGCTCCACAGAAAACCTATACAAGTTGCTATGAGTAATAACCAACTCAATGGTACTTAACAACAACAAACAACAATTCTGTTGTGTAGATATGTTACATTTTCATTATCCATTTCCCTATTGTTGGATAGTTGGATGGTTGTTTTAAGCTCATGTACAAGTCTGTGTGTGGAAATAGGTCTTCAATGCTCTTGGGTGAAAACCTAAAAGTGGAACAAGTAGATCATAAATGTCTGATTAACATTTATTTAAACTGCCCTTTTCTAAAAGTGGTTGTATCACATTTCATTCCCATCAACAAGTTAGGAGAGTTCTAGTTTCTGGGTATGCTTGCCAATCTTTAGTATTGTAAACCCAATTTTAGCTACTCTACTGAGTATGCAGAAGCTATATTTATATTGTACTCTTGATTTACTCCGTGTGTGTGGCATTTTTTTGGTAGGTAGGCATTTGCTTTTGCTCTCAGTTTGTTTTCTGGCTACAGAATCCCCCTCTTCTTTTCTGAACTACACCTTTCCCCTCTCAGTGCCTGTGGTTTGTTTATGTGGGGTTGACTCTAGGTGTGAACACATGAGCCAGGCTAGCCCCATCACTGTATTTCATATACACACTCACACACACATATAGTGATTGGTGCATATGGCCTAATTAGCACTTTTTCAGGACTGAAGCTTGATGCTGGGTGATGCTAAGACTGGAGCTATATTTGCTATATATAATATGTATTTCTGGTGAAAGCCCACCTACGAAGTTTGGTCACAAGGAAATCAGTCAAGAAATGATAAATCCCAACATTAGGCTCTGGAATACAGATAAGGATCCCTGTTAGTGTAGTGGGTTAAGTGTTGGACTGATAACCTCAAGATCAGAAGTTCTAATTCACCAGTTGCTCCTCAAGAGAAAGATGAGGTTTTCTACTCCTATAAAGATTTATAGCCTTGAAAACCCTATGCAAGGTTGCTCTGTGTCTGAACCAGCTCCATGCCACACAACTAGCACCATCAGAATACAGATATAACTAAGATACTGTGTCAGTCCCCAAGGAGCTCACTGTAACCCCATGGGGTAGATATATTTACACAACTGACTGTAGTATAATGTGGTAAATACGATGATAAAAATATTCACCGGATGACTGGCAAACATAGAGGATGAGAAGGCAAAAATCAGGTCATTAAAACATTTCTAGAAAATAGGTGGTTGGAGCAAGGACTTAAAGGATGATTAGGAATGATAAGCCAACATCAGGGATGGGGGAAATACCCCACACAGAAGGTAGAGCATTTTTTGAAATCTTTTGTTGTCATTGTCATTTATATAACAGAATAAAACATAGCTTCATCCTGTGACATCTTCATGATCTTTGGTATATTTGAGTCCATTTTGTGTCTATTATAGATAACAGGAGAACACTATAAAATCAAAGATGTGAAACAAATGATAGTTTAAGAAAATTTGTAAATGATTCAGTATAGCTAGAGGGTAAGTGTCTGGGGTCATCTTTCCATCATTCTTGCTCGCTGAAAATCAATGGTGGGATAGACAAAAATGAGGCTAAAGGGGAGGGCAAGGGACAGATGATGACGGGCCTGGTGTGTCAATGGGAAGATTTTAAAATTTCTTCTGAAAACTACAAAAAGCTATGGACAAACTTGGAGCAGGGCAATACTTGACAGCAATAAAAAGGATGAGATGGAGAGAAGACCAGCCTGGGGCAGGGAGCCTGGGGCAGATTCTACTGCAGGAACTCAGGTGAGAAAGCCCAAACCTCCATGAATGAGAACAGTCTCCTTTTCAGAAGCAGGACACGATGCAAACAGCATTCATAACAACAACAGTTCCTTCATAGTGATAATAGCATTCTTGTGACCATAGATTGTAACAAGGCAGATAAATATATTATTTTTAATTTTAGCAACTCTAAATTATTTTTTAAGAAGTGGTTTCTAAGTTACCATTCTGTTTCACAGTCTTTAAAGCACTTACCTCTATAATCTGCAAATCTGTACTTACGGTTCTCCCAATAATATACATCAGAGTAACCAATGATTGTGATCCGTACCTACAAAGCCACAAGATGTTCATCAGCAATGGAAAACATTTTGTAAGATAAAGCTATATTTGTTTACAGCAGATAAATGCTAAATATACAGCCTCAACTAACTCATGTTGTTCAAATCTAAGCAAAACTGTATGAGCTAGTTTAGCTTCATCTTAATAGAAAATCTGTTATGTAGAAAATTCTATTAACACTAAAGAAGTATTTATAGTTAAAAATGATTTTTATAACATGTAGTTTTAACAGTTTTGTTTAAATATGAAAGATTCTTCTTATAAACAACAACTGTTCTTATCCATTAAGTGAGGTGATAAGAATGCACGTCGCATGTTTAAATTAAGATGATTTATAAGGGAGTGAATAAACACATTATGCCCTTTTAAAAACATTTTTTATTTAAAAATAAACACATTATGCCCTTTTAAAAAAACTTAATACAGGACTTATTTCAGAACTTCTGACTGAAACACCCTGAATGCCTATTTAAAATTTTGTATTTGTGTCTGTATTTTGGAGAGAGGTCCCATATCTTATGAGACTCTAAAAAGGTAAGCAATCACTGAAGGCTAAGTCCCAAAGCTCAAAAAAGCATGGAAATAAAAATTTCCACTTTAATTAAATATCCCTGAATCATCCAATCAGAATCATCTAAATAAGGAACCGTGAAGTATTCCATGGAAAAAGCAGAGAATACATACCTGCCCAAAGCATTGCTGTAGTTAAAAAGCAAATAAAGAGCTTTTGGAGGCATTAAATAAGAAAGAAAAATTAAGATAGGATTAATATAATAAACACAAGGAAATGGTTGGCCTGCCTTAAGAGTTAATACACACAATTGATTTACTTTGAAATTTTAAAAATTTTAAGAGTTATTTTTGCATCATATACAAACAAAGGTAAAAGAAAATCATGAATTTTGTTCTTTCTAAGTTCCTAGTTGTAATGTAAGTTCTGTCTGTCTACCTGAACTAAGTGGAGAGAAAGAAATAGTCTATACATAACCCATGCAATGCTGAACTCCTTCTAAGGGAAAGAGGAAATATTTCTTAGTTTTCCATTTTAATCAACCAGGTAGGAAAGGCGGCCTTTGAGAGGACTCAAGATATTTGGCAAAGTTTGTAACCTTAAAAAAAAAAAAAATTTTTTTTTAAAGTCAAAACCAGAGAAAAGCTATTGTCTTAGTTATCTGATGCTGCTGTCACAGAAGTATCACAGTAGATGACTCTAACATTCAATCTCTCACAGTTTAGGAGGCTCCAAGCCCAAATTCAGAGTGACAGCTCCACAGGAAAGCTTGGGGTAAAGTCCTTTACTTCTTTCAACCTCTGTGGGTCCAGCATCCCTTGGAGATCTCCATGTGTCTTGGCATCAATCTTCCCCTATGTCTAGGAGGTTCTCAGTGCAGGAACCCCAGGTCCAAAGGATGTACTCTGCTCCCAGCTCTTTCTTGGTGGTACTGAGGTCCCACCCTTCTCTCTCCTTTCACTTCTTGTAAGATAAAAGGTGATGCTACACCTCAAGTAATCTCTTATATCAGATCAGGGCTATGACCTGAGTAAGGCTGTTGCATCCCATCCCAATCCTGCCTTATTACTGAAACAAGCATAAACTAATCCTTGCCAACATAAGCCCATGAACCCATAGAGGTCAACATTCACAACACATCACAAAATAGAGGATTATTATATCAGATCAAAATTATGGTCTAATCAAGTTGACCATATTTGGGGGTGGGGGGCACATCTCAATCCATGACACCAAACTATGGTGATTTGTCAAGTCAATTTTCAACTCGTAGAAACTTCATGTGTCAGAGTAGTACTGCTCCATATGGTTTTCTCTCTGGTAGCGTAGTGGTTACGAATCGGGCTGCGAACCTCAAGGTCAGCAGTTCAAAACTACCAGCTGTTCTGCAGGAGAAAAATGAGGCTTTCTGCTCCCATAAAGATTTACAGCCTTGGAAACCCAGTACAGGGTCACTATGAGTCGGTACTGACTCCACGGCACTCAACAACAACAACAACAACAACAACAATCTTTAGGGGAGCAGATAGTCAGGTCGTTCTGACCACTGTGTGGCTGAATTGTTGTGTTCAAACTGCCAGTCTTTTGTTTAGCAGCCTAACACTCAACCATTGTACCTGCAGGGCTCTGTTCTAGATGTGTGATTTTCTACCAAGCACAAGGAGAAAGAGCTGGGTTTGAATCCCAGCTTACAAGCTGTGTGACCTTGGGTAAATTGCTATCTTGTAAAATGGGAGTGACATATAATTTTAAGCATTATTCTGGAGGCTAAATAAGAAACTGTATATTGAAACACCTATTTGAGTGCCTGGCATACTCCATCTCTTCCTGTTCTGGCCAAAGATACAGATGGCTTGACACTCTAATTGAAGGACCAATCTCTTTGAAGTTACTGAGCAAAAATATACATATTTTAGTTTAGTACTAAAATTTATCTGTGGTGTAGTGAATTATCTAATGTCTCTTCTACCCATAGTTTGGAACTCCCACCAAACAATGTTTCTGCCTTGCTTGATCTGAGTAAGAGAAGGTGGAAGAAGACACTTATGGTGGTGGTGGTTATATGCTGTGGAGTCGGTTCTGACTCATAGTGACCCTGTACAGGGTTTCCGAGGCTGTAAATCTTTACAGGAGCAGAAAGCCTCATTTTTCTCCCACGGAAGAGCTGGTAGTTTCAAACTCCTAACCCTGAGTTAGCAGCCCGATTCATAAACACTATGCTACCAGAGCTCCTGAAAATACTTATGTTGTTGTTGTTAAGTGCCGTTGAGTGGATTCTGACCCAAAGCAACCCTCTATAGGGTTTCTGAGGAGCAACTGGTGTGCTTGAACCACCGACTTTGCAGTTCAAATGGCTTTGCAGTCTGGCACATTAACCCACAGCACCTCACCAGGACTCCGAAGATACTTACGTTGTTGTTGTTGTTAAGTGCCGTCTAGTCAATTCCAACCCATAGTGACCCTGTATAGAGTTTCCAAGGAGCAGCTGGTGAGCTTGCAGTTCGAACGACTTTGCAGTCTGAAACATTAGCCCACAGCAAAGATACTTATAGGATGACATAATTCAGATGTGAATGTTTCCAGAGTTCATTGTAATTGTAAAAACTTGAACCTCTCACACAGGTATAAAATGAATCATCTCAGAAGCAGGAGGTGGATCTCATTACTATCAAAAAAGAGGCAGGAGGAAATGTGTCTTTTGGACCCTAAGATCCCTGTGCGTTGACCTGCCTCGACTCAGGGACAGAAACCTGTGACACTGGAGGAGTAACAGAGGAGCAGCAGCAACAGAACCAAGAGTCAGAGCACAAGACAGAGCAGTGACCTTCGGAACCCACGAAGCAAGTAAAGCACAGTAACTTAGGGCAGGAAGTTTGCTTATAGAGTGGGGTGCCTCCTGGCATGTAAGTGAGGGAACTAGGTTTGCTAGTCTCTGGAACTAGAAACAAGTACCATGAACTCAACAAAGGAAGACACACAGAACAAAGAAGCAGCAACACCACAAAGAAAACAAACATAATGGCAGCAATTAATCAATACCTATGGATAATTACACTGAATGTAAATGGATTAAATGCACCTGTTAAGAGATAGAGGGTGGCAGAATGGATACAAAAACAAGACCTTTCAATATGCTGACTGCAAGAGACACATCTCACACACAGAGACAAAAACAGATTAAAATTAAAAATCAAAGGATGGAAAAAAATATACCAAGCTAATTGCAATAAAAAACAAACAGGAGTGGCAGTACTAATCTCTGATAAAATAAACTTTAAGGCAAAAAACAGCATAATAGATAAAGATGGACATTATCTCATGATTAAAGGGACAATTGAACAAGATGAAATAACCATAATAAATATCTATGTTCCCAATGAAAGAGCTCCAAAATATATAAAGCAAACTCTAAAAGATTTGAAGAAAGAAATAGATGATTCTACAATAATAGTGGGTGATTTTAATACACTGCTTTCAAAAATGGATAGAACAACCACAAAGAAACATGACAAAGACACAGAAGAACTAAACAATACAATCAGCCAACTGGACCTCATAAATGTGTACAGAGCATTCAACCCAACAACTGCACAATACACATTCTTTTCCAGTGCACATGGAACATTCTCCAGAATAGACCATGTCTTAGGACACAAAACAAATCTCCATAAATTTAAAAATATCAAAATACTACAAAGCATCTTCTCAAACCACAATGCTATCAAATTAGAAATCAACAATAGGAAGACCAAGGAAATCAAGTCAAATACATGGAAACTGAATAACACCCTGCTGAAAAGCGACTGGGTAGTAAAAGAAATTAAACGTGAATTCACAAAGTTCCTAGAAATAAATGAGAATGAAAACACAAAATAACAAAATCTTTGGGACACGGCGAAAGCAGTGCTGAGAGAACAATTTATTGCCATAAATGCACACATCCAAAAAGAAGAAAGAACCAAAATTAACACATTAGCACAGCATCTACAACAATTAGAAACAGACCAACAGAGGGAACCCACAGCCACCAAAAGAAAAGAAATAACAAAGATTAGAGCAGAAATAAATGAGATAGGAAACAGAAAAACTATAGAAACAATCAACAGGACAAGAAGCTGGTTCTTTGAAAGAATAAACAAAATCGACAGACCATTGGCAAACCTAATGAAAGAAAAGAGGGAGAAGACACAAATAACACACATTAGAAACCACATGGGCGATGTCACAACGGAACTGAAGGAAATCAAAAGGATAATAACAGAATACTAGAACCAAGTACCTTCAGGCAGAGGTTTATGGTGGAGTGATGTTTCCTGTGGACATTTATTAGCATTTGACTGAAACTACTGTTCCCTGAGCATTTTCTGATTCTGTGTTGTAACCTGTTAACTTCCTGAATAAACCCCATAATTGTTAGTATGGTGTCTGAGTTCTGTGTGGCCGTTACAACAGGTAATTGAACCTGAGTTATAGAGAGGCACAACCCTGGACTGGGTGATGCTACATATTATTTCAATGTATCCTACTTCATATAAAGATAAGAACCAGTCTGTGACAACATAATTATGCTTTTTAAAGGCTGACAACATTTCAAGATGGTGGGTGCATTGATCTGGGTACTTTGCTCTGGGTCAGCTTTTTCCTTTTCCTTACCTCTTCCTACCAGGTCTGGTTCTCTGTGTGGTTCCTTTGTCTCCTTGAATAGCTGCACCTCCATAACTGTTGTTTCCTGATTCTTGCCCTGCTCAAAATTTAGGACCTCCCAACACTGTTATATCCACTGTCCTTCTTCAAGGTTAATTAAATAAACATTGAGGCACAATAGAATCAGCACAAACCAGCTGCCACATCATGGTAATGGACCCTACAAAGCTTCTCACATTTTCTTGTATTCATATTTAACCCCTCTGGATCTTTTTCCTCATCATGATATACAACAGAACGAAAATGAGATTGAATACAAGGTTTCACATTTGGGACTCTAGGCAACATAATATTTTTAAAAGTAAAGTATTTGGTGAAGAAAGTAAAAGTCAGGAGGAAGCGTGATTACGCCTTACATTCTATATTCAAATAAAAGCCAGAATATATGATATATATACACATATAATATGGAGCTCTGGTAGCGTAGTGGTTATGAATCAGGCTGTGAACCACAAGGTCAGTAGTTCGAAACTACCAGCTGCTCCACAGGAGAAAGATGAGGCTCTCTGCTCCCGTAAAGATTTACAGCCTTGGAAACCCTGTTCAGGGTTATATGGGCCGGAACCAACTCAACGGCACTTAACAACAACAACATACACATATAATATACATGGAGTCCTGGTGTGATGCTGTAGAATAAGCACTGGACTGCAAGGTTGGTTTGAACTACAAGGTCAGCAGTTCACACTCACCATCCACTCCCAGGAAACCCTGTACAAGGTTGCTATGAGTCGGAACTGAATCGATGTCAATTAACAATGACATATATATTATTGTTCTGAATGATGATTCTAATATAAATGATGACAGTTCAAATACCACTCTTACTACATATAATTAAAAAAATCAGAAACATTCCGTTGCTGCATACACATTATACATTTTTTCCCACAGGATCTATCTATCTATGAAGTCCACCACTTGTCTGTCAGTTTATCATACTATGGTGGCTTGTGTAATGCTCTGATAATGGAAATTATGCTGCCAGTATTTTAAATATCAATGGGGTCAACAGTGGTGGACAGATTTCAGCAGAGCTTCTAGACTAACAGACTAGGAAGAAAGAGAGGCAGACCACTTCTAAATGGTTAGGCACTGAAAACTTTATGAATAGCAGTACAACATTGTCAGAAATAGTGTCAGAAAATGTGCCTCCCAGACTGGGAGGTACTCAAAATACAACTGGGGAAGAGCTGTCTCTTCAAAGTAGAGTTGACCACCATGTGTGAAAAGAGCAATGCTTTGGGGACTTTCATTTGCTGACGGGGCACAATTCAAAAAAAAAAAAAAAAAAAAGCTGAAAACATTCAATAATAATCAGAACATTGGATGTACAAAGTATGAATCTAGGAAAATTTGAAGTTGTCAAAAATGAAATGAATATATAAAGATCAATATCCTAGGCATTAGTAAGATGGAATGGACTGGCATAGGCCATTTGGAATCTGACAATAATATGGTTTCCTATCCTGGGAATGACAAATTGAAGATGAATAACATCACATTCATCATCAAAAAGAGCATTTCAAGATCTATCTTGATGCTTGGAATCAATTAGTCCAATGGACCAATGGAGCAAGTATCAGTCACCACAACTCTGAGAGCGGAAGAGCTAGAGTGTACCTGGATTTCACTAGCAACTGCTCTGAAAGGGATCACATAAGATGGTCCTGAGTATAATGGAAGAAAATGTGAATCAATACTCAAAATTATAAAAGAAAGACCAGGCTTACTGGTCAGAAAAAACTGGTGGAACCCAAGACTATGGCTCTTGATCACCCTTAAGGTATGTAATGGAACTTATCCATCTGGCCCAATTTTCAGCAAAGGAGTAGACAGGTATATAGAGGGGCAACAACACTAGTAAGGTACGCTCACCATGGAACAGTCAATTCTTCAATACCAAAGGGCAACATATACCTAAGGACAAAATTAAGAAGGGATAGGAAGAAGGGTGGAATGAAAACAGGAACCAGAGTGGGGAAATGGGATACCTGTTGTTGCATGGAGGGTATAGACATTATTGAGAAGAAACTAAGTATGTGATTTGTTGAATGTAAAACTAATGATCTTCTCTGTAAAACTTCACTTAATTCACAATGACAATTAAGAAAAGATTTATCTTGAAGTACAATGATGCTTGAGATAGGATAAAATCCATATGTCTACAAGGAAGACTAATCAATAGCACTATTTTTCAAATTTGCACACTAACCACTAAAGACAGTGATGGTTAAATTGAAGACTTCTACCAACTTTTTCCCACTACTTGTCATTAGTTTGTTGTACTGTGGTGACTTGTGTGTTGCTGTGATGCTGGAAACTATGCCACTGGTATTTTGAACACCAGCTGGGGCACCTCTATTGGATAGGTTTCAATGGAACGTGGAGAATAAGACAGAATAGGCAGAAGGAGAGGTGGACTACTATTGAATATTTATCCGTAGAAAAAGTTCTGAATAACAGGGAACATTGCCAGATATAGTGCCGTAAGATGAAAACATTATGGAAAGCAACAGAACATTGTCAAATATAGTGCTGGAAGATGAGCCCCTCAGATTTGAAGGCACTCAAAAAATGACTGGGGAAGAGCTGCGAGCTGCCTCTGCAAAGTAAACTTGACCATAATGACATGAATGGAGTAAAGCTTGCAGGATTTCATTTACTGATAGGGTTCAACTCAAAAGAAGAAACAGCTGCAAGCATGGAATGTATGAAGTATGAATCTAGGAAAATTGGAAGTGTAAAAAATGAAATGTGAATGCAGACCAGTTGATAATCTACACATTAGTGAGCTGAAATGAACTGGTGTTGGCCATTATGAATATGACAAACATAGGTTTACTGTCTTGGGAATGACAAATTCAAGAGGAATGCATAGATTCATGGTCAAAAAGATCTATCTTGAAGTACAACATAGTCTGTGATAGGATAATATCCATATGTATGGAAGGAAGACAAGTTAATACCACTACTATTCAAATTTACATGCCACCACTAAAGCCAGTGATGATGAAGTTGAAGGCTTCTATCAACTTCTTTAGTCTGAAATTGATCAAACATGCAATCAAGATGTACTGATAAATACTGATGATTGGAATGTGGAGGTTGGAAACAAGAAGGATCAGTAGTTGGAAAACATAGTCTTGGTGATAGAAATTATTCTGGAGATCACATGATAGAATTTTGCAAGGCCAGTGACTTCTTTATTGAAAATACCATTTTTAAGCAACATGAAAGATGACTATCCCCATGGTCCTCACCAGATGGAATCTGCAAAAATCAAATTGACAACATCTGTGGGAAAAGACGGTGGAAAGCTCCATATCACCAGTCAAAACAAGCAAGGAGCTGATTGTGGAACAGAATATCAATTGCTAATATGTAAGTCCAGGCTGAAACTGAAGAAAACTTAAACAAGTCCATGAAAGCCAAAATATGACCCTGAACATATCCTACCTGAATTTAGAGACCATTTTAATAGATTGGAAACATTAGACATTAATGACTAAAGACCAGAAGAGCTGTGAGATGACATCAAGAAGATCAAACAAGATGCAAGCAAAAGGTCATTAAAAAGACAGGAGAGACAGAAAAGACCAAAATGGATGTCAGAAAACATTCTGAAACTTTCTTTCCAGCATATAAATGCTAAAGTGACTGGAATAAATGAAGAAATAAAAGAGCTGAACAGAAAATTTCAAAGGGCAGTTCAAGAAGACAAAGTAAAGCATTATAGTGAAATGTGCCAAGACCTGAATTTAGAACCCAAAAGGAAGAACACGCCCAGCATTTCTAAAACTGAAAGAAAGGAAGAGAAAAATTCAAGCTTTGTCATGAAATATTGAAGGATTCTATGGGGGAAAATATATAGAGAATGATGTAGAAAGCATCAAAAGAAGATAGAAAGAATATACAGAGTCACTGTACCAAAAATTAATGGTCAATGTTCAAACATTACAAGGGATGGCAAATGATCAAGAACTGATGGTATTGAAGGAAACATCCAAGCTGCACTACAGGCTTTGGCAAAACAAACAAACAAAGACTCCAGGAATTGATAGAATACAAATTGAGATCTTTCAAAAAACTGATGGAACACTGGAGGCACTCACTCATCTATGCCAAGAAATTTGGAAGACAGCTACTGTTACAATAATCAATCAGTCACAATCAGGTCCGCCATTTTAGGCAGTACTTTCCGGGTTTTTCCCTCTCCCCTCCCTTCAACTCCATTTTGTAATCTTAGGTTTCTGTTTCCCCACCCTAAGCTACAAGGCACATAATTTAAAGGGTAACATGGCTTTTGATGACTAACAACATGCAAGATGGCGGATCGGGTGGAAGTGCAGTAAGAGCTCTGCCAGCAACAACACAGAATGCCTGACCAAGCAAGCAAACATGCAATCAGATGTATTGCTCATAACTGGTGATTGGAATGCAAAGGTTGGGAGCAAAGAGGAAGGACCAGTAGTTGGAAAATTTGGACTTGGTGATAGAAATGATGTTGGAGAACGAATGATAGATTTCTGCAAGACAAATGATTTGTTTATTTCAAATACCTTCTTT
>NW_006408661.1:4714110-4733182 GCF_000296735.1 Chrysochloris asiatica
CACCTGACAACAACAACAACAACAACAACAACATGGCTTTTGATAGGCCAGAGCTAAATCACCTTAGCAATGACCACTCCCTTCCTGTTGAACATATATAAGACCACTCCCTTCCTGTTGACTCTCTCTTCTCTTCTCTCTTCTCTTCTGCCTGCTGCCTTCTCTCTCTGGCAGAGGTCACCTTCCTCTTCTTCACCCTGAATAAAAGTCTCTAGATGGGCTATCTGGTGTGCGGTGTGGTTGATGAGCGGTGCTGGGTTGTTTTTTTCCCTTTCAGCTACCTAGCCAACTGATTGGAAGAGATCCATATTTGTGCCCGTTCTAAGGAGAAGTGAACCAATGGAATGTGGAAATCACTAAATAATATCATTAACATCACATGCAAGTAAAATTTTGATGAAGAGAGTTCAAAAATGGCTTCAACTGTTGGAACCAAATTGACAGTATTTAACAAAACCACCGTCTAGATAGTGATTCTCTCTTCTTCTCCCTCCTATCCCTGGTAATTTTCAAAGAATGTTGTTTTCTGCATATAAACCTATTCTTAACTTTTTATAAAAGTGAGCTCATCAAAAATTTGTCCTTTTATGATTGTCTTATTTCACTCTGTATAATTTCCTACACATTCATCCATGGACTCATCATGATTCTTTATCATTGCATGTTGTAGTTGTGAAGTACCGTCAAGTCGGTTCCAACCCATAGTGACCCTGTATAGGGTTTCTGAGGAGCAGCTAGTGAGCTTGAACCACCGACCTTGCAGTTCAAATGGCTTTGCAGTCTGGCGCATTAACCCACAGCGCCACACCAGGACTCCTATCATTGCATAGTATTTCATTATACACATGTATCACATTTTGTTTATTCACTCATTTGTTGATGATCACATTGGTTGTTTCCATCTTTTTGCTCTTGTGAATACACTGCAATGATTATGGTAGTGGTGATTAGTGTCCTTTGAGTCAGTTCTGACTCATAGCAACTCTGTATAGAGTTTCCAAGGTAGTAAATTTTTATGGGAGCAGAAAAGCATTATCTTTCTTCCACAGAGTGGCTGGTAGATTTGAGCCACTGACCTTTGCAGTTAGCAGCCCAACACACAACCCACTACGCTGCCAGAGCATTTGGCTATGATCATGGGTGTGTATACGTCTATTCATGTCACTACTCATATTTCTTTAAGAGTGGGATTTCTGGATCATATGATATTTGTATTTCTGGCTTTTTTGAGGAAGTATCATAATATTTTCCTTAGTGGTTGTACCATTTTACAATCTCACCAGCCGTTTATAAGAGTTATGTCATGGATGGAATTGTATCCCCCAAAATAAATTAGTGTAGTGGATTATTAACTGGGCTGTTAACAGCAAGATTGGCAGTTCAAACCCACCAGTCACTCCTGGGAAAATCCTAAAGGGTCACTATGAGTCAGAACTGACTCTATGGCATACAACTCCTACCAACCTCCACCAGCAAATATATGTTGATTTGGCTGGGTCATGATTCTCAGTGGTTTGTCAGTTATGTAATAAATGATGTTATTTGACAGTCGTGTAATAATGTGATTTGACAGTCATGTAATAATGTGATTTGACAGTCATGTAATAATCAGAACCATGATGTGATCTGATGTAAGAGGATGTAACCCCATCAGTTGTAAGGGAATTAGGTGGGGTGGGATGTGACACTCATACTCATGCACAGCCCTGATCTGATGTAAGGGGAGTTTTGCTGAGGTGTGGCCTGCATTGTCTTTTATCATACAAGAGATAATAGAAAAGAGAAGCAAGCAGAAGGAGGGAACCTCACTACTACCAAGAAAAAAAGAACAGGGAGTAAAGTGTACAAGGAATGACTCGGGGAGCACTGGGTCCAAAGGATGCACTCTACTCCCTGTGCTTAGTTCAAGGGGAAGATTGATACCAGGACACAAGGATATCTCTAAGGAATGCTGGGCCCATAGATGTTGAAAATAGACGAGGACCTTCTTTCAGAGTCAACAGAGAGAGAAAGCCTTCTCCAAGAGCTGACACCCTGAATTCAGCCTTCTAGCCTCCTAAAACGTAAGAGAATAAACTTCTATTACAGCTGTTTGTTAAAGTCATCCACTGTGGTATTTCTGTTGTAACAGCATTAGATAGCTAAGACAAGTTCCAGTCT
Organism: Chrysochloris asiatica; assembly: GCF_000296735.1. Classification (NCBI taxonomy): domain Eukaryota; kingdom Metazoa; phylum Chordata; class Mammalia; order Afrosoricida; family Chrysochloridae; genus Chrysochloris; species Chrysochloris asiatica. Next base: position 4,716,271 of record NW_006408661.1, read on the forward strand.
CCTCAGAACCTCATCAGAATTTGTTGCTTTCAGGGATTTTTTCCATATCAGTGTAATTTTTGCAGGGGTGAGATTGTATCTCATTGTACTTTTAATTTACATCTCTCTAATGGCTAGAGTCCTGGTGTAGTGTTGCAGGATAATGCACTGGACTTCAAGGTTGATGTGAACAGCAAGGTTGGCTGTTCAAACCCATCAGCCTCTCCTCAGAAACCCTATATAGGGTCATTATGAGTCTGAATTGACTCAATGGCGCTTACCAACAACAACAATGGGTAGCAAGTCCTGGTGAGGCACCACAGAATAAGCATTTGACCTCAAAGTCAATTTGAATCACAAGGTTGGCGGTTCAAACTCACCAGTTGCTCTTTAGAAACCATATACAGGGGCACTATGGGTTGGAACTCACTCAACAGCACTTAACAACAACAACAATGGCTAGTGTGGCACTGTGGGATAATCTGCTGGCCCACAAGGTCAGTTTGAAGATCAAGGTGGGTGGTTCAAATTCACCAGCTGCTCCCTGGAAACAGTATCACTATGATTCGGAACTGACTCAGCAGCACTTAACAACAACAACAATAGCTAATAAAAGGACTCACGATGTGGTGCAGTTGGATAAGCACTGAACTGAGAATCACAAGGTCAGCAGTTCAAACCCACCAGCTGGTCCATGGAAACAGTTGTTATGATTGGAACAAACTCAACGGCACTTAACAACAACAATGGCTAATGAAGGATCTCTGGTAGTGTAGTGGGTTACAAGTTGGGGTGATAACCATAAGGTTATCAGTTCAAATCTACCAGCCAGCCGCTCCATGGGAGAAAGATCAAATTTTCAGCATCTGTAAAGATTTACAGCCTTGGAAATCCTATACAAGTTCACTGTGAGTTGGAACTGCCTCCACAGCACACAACCACCATAGCTAATGACTGTGAGCATCTCTTCAACATTGTTTATTAAAGATATGGTGATGTACTTCACAAAATAAATGAATGGGAGGTGTACACTCATACAAAAAAAATGTGACATGCTCTAATCTGTGTTTCTTAAGACAAACTCCTTAGTGTACACACTGGGAAAATGGAGGCAAATAAACATGCAAATCTATTTTCACACAGAAAGTCAAAACTGAGGTGGTTAAGTACCCCTGTCTTCTGTAACACAAACAGATTGTGGTGAAACAAATGCAAAAAAATCACGACACAAAGGACTTTTGTGACCTACCCAGTCAGATGGAGCTTCCAGAGACTTAAAGGAAATAGAGATCTTCATTTCCTGCTTACCTTTCTCTCACAGCTTGCCAATTATTGACTAAAAAGTCCTTTGCAATGTATCGGCCAACTTCAGATGCTGCCACAATATTGATTATATTTGTTTCATTAAAATTAAATGGAAATGTAGTAATGGCATATTCCAGGTATCTGCAAGAGTGCATTTAAAAAATAAGTAAGTTCTAAAATATAAAATGTGAGTTAACAGGGAATTAAGTACACAGAAATAAAATCCTGAGTTTCTAAGCAAGTAATGCATAAATATGCATTGTTTAAGCTCTTTTTTTGTTTTTATTCCTTTAGTTTATTAACTACATTTCTACCCCAGGAACATTCAAGGTAAGTTGGTCATAATCACCTATTAAGTATCCATGGGTCTTTATTGCAGCTCATAGCATAAGCAAGTTGACTTCTTTCTTCGTCCTTGGTTTGATTAGTGTAGATATTTAACAAAAAGTCCCATTCTTTATCATTTCCCAAGGCAATGCCATAACATAAGACCACACTCTTAATTGGATAAGGTATTCTGCAAGGCATAACATGCAATGATATCTCTCATAGTAGTTACATGCTTATCTGTCTTTTCATATACTTGAAAATAAAATCTAGAAAAAAAAAATGTGAGATCTCAAATATAAGAATCAAAAGTAAAAATCTAGAATGGCAATTGTCATTAGCACTAATACCAGGAGAAGAGATCAATACATCAATTTCAAAATTAAGGAGTTTTAAAGGATTAGTGCTTCGGAATTATATAACCAGTGTGTGTGTGTTAATAATCCAGTTTGATCTTGTATCTCATTATTCAATTTGGTCTTATATCGCATTATTTGCATTTCCTAAAAGTCCATTGGAGATAATATATTAGAGATAATAAAACAAAATGGCAGAGTCATAATCTCAGCACTCAGGGAGACATTTACTGATGGACTTAAAAGTCTAACAATAACAAAAATTATGAAGAAGAACCTCTGTAAGATTATACAAACACAGAGATTTACAGTAAGTACTTACTGGAAAATGCATTGGCAATGGAAAGTACTGGGTGAATATACATTCTAATCTTCTAAGGTCATGCATAGATCTTTATTGGAAAATTATTTCAAAAACAACGATTTGAAAAGAAAAGGAGACAGAAAGTAAAAGCAGAATGATTAATCCCAGAGTGAGAGCATTAGAAATATAAATTGTTGGTACTGAAATAGGACAGAAACAAGGACATTACAATATTACTCTTACTCATTTTCTGGATGGTTTATCCATTTTATGAAGAGTTCTCTTGATAACTGTAGACAGTCTTCAAGGCCCAACCAACATGCAGTTTTGAAAAGTTTCTCCAGTGATATGCTTACAAGAAAAGTAAAAGAAAAGCAGTTTATTTTGCATAACTACATTTATTTTCTCTGCCTCCAAGAATGGGTATTCAAAACAACATTCTAATAATACCAGGTTTTCTTTTTTTTGTTTTTTTTTTAAATCCCTTTTATAGATGGCAAATATATTTATGATTCAGAGAAATATTTGCTGAAAGGCTCTGGGGCACCAAAAGACTCCTGGGTCTGGTATTTTTTGAAAGTTAGAAATACATTACTGCCATCCTCCATCTCCATCAAACACAAATGAGTGTAAATACACTCCACATATGTGGTCAATTTATTTTTACTTCTTTTTACAGTAATTGCCTTATGGATTTTAAAACATGATGTTAGAGAATCTGATATAATGCACGTAAAACTTAAAATTTCTTAAAAAGCAAAAGAGAAGGAAAAGCTTATTTCTCCCCTACAACAGTGTACCTTCCCCCTTTGGAAGCTTCTGCTTTGTCCTTGTTTCTTTCTGGCTGTCAAGTTTATGTCCAGAAAAAAAAAAAAAGAGAGAGAGAGAGAGAGAGACTTTAATTTTAATTATTTTGTTTTGTTTTTATAGCTGATCAAGTGCTTGTGTTATGAGCCAAACAAAGTAAGTTCAAAAGAAAAGAATAGAATGAGGAGTAATAAAGTGTCCAGATAATGCGTGTTTGCACTGTGTCGCAGATAAAGAAACCTAAGCTGGCCATAAGAAAAATCAAGAGTAAAATCCCCATTGTTCCACCCTCCAATTTCAACTAGCTGGTCTGACCTAGAGCAGAAGTGGAGGTCCTCTGAGACACTTCGGGAGCTTCAATTACAAAGTTGCTCTCCCCTCCCGTCTCAACCCTAAGGTAGCTGTAGCAAGATGCACTTCTGTGGAAGTGCTAACTGCCCAATATTTGTGCTGAGAACTGGTCCTGGGATACTACAAACATAAAGTAAAGCCATTTATGTCAAATTGAGGAGAATGGAGAATGTGGCTGGTTAAAATATGAATGCTCTGATTGAGCACATTTTCACTTTTCCACTCTTTGCATGGAGTCGATATGAGTCGGTTCCGACTCGATGGCACCTGACAACAACAACAACAACAACTCTTTTCACAACCTGCCTACCCACTACTCTACCATCTAGTCCTCATGTCTTCTACCTACTTGTCCATTTAATTCTACACCCTCCCAGGCATTAGAAACCTTATTCCTTGGTACTAAAATTTCTCCCTCCTTGGAAGGATTTTCTTGAGAGGGAAAATCACATTTTGCAAATTTTGTACTTCTCATTTGGCTAATTAATTCAAGTTTGGTGTGAACCAGAAAGAACTTGTAGATTTAAGTTCTAGAGTTTTGTTGGCTACAAATTCCCTGCTACACCTAGAAGCCCAGCCTACAATATGTATGTTGAGTCACAGAGAAGCCACCAATACTACCAGGTCCACTTGGAATTTCACCTCATTTTTAGATCAATAAAACATGATTCTGGCTAGAGGGTAGATATGGGTTAACTTGGGAGAAAGAGGAGGTAATACACAGTAAGAGGGAGGTTGGCAAAAGAATGATGGGGACAGGAGAAAACAGAGGAGTGCAAGAGTTTAAGGCAACAGAGGTAAATACTGTTTTATATATTTGTTTGTTGTTGTTAAGTGCCTGTGAGTCAGTTCTGACCCATAGCGATCCCGTATAGGGTTTCTGAGGAGCATCTGGTGAGCTTGAACTGCCGGCCTTGCAATTCAAACCAACTTTGCAGTTCAAACCAACTTTTCAGGCCAGTACATTAACCTACAGTGTCATAATCCTATAATAATTGCTATCTATGTCACATCCTGGTGTGGTGCTGTAAGATAATAAGCACTGGACCGCTCACTGCAAAGTCAGGTTTAAACGCACCAGTCACACCTCAGAAACCCTATACAGGATCACTATGAGTCTGAATTGATATGAAGGTAATTAACAACAACAGGTAGATATATGGATAGACACATAGGTGGAATGGGTTGTAGGAGGAAGTGGGAATATATACATATACATGTGTGTGTGTGTGTATGTAAAGGTTTAAGGAGCTCTGGTAGCATAGTGGTTACGAATTGGGCTGCGAACCCAAGGTCAGCAGTTTAAAGCTACCAACTCTTCCACGGGAGAAAGGTGAGGCTTTCTGCTCCTGTAAAGAGTTATAGCCTCGGAAACCCTGTACAGCGTCGATATGAGTCGAAACTGACTCCAAGGCACATAACCACCACCACCATATAAAGGTTTGATAGAAGACATTTGTACATGGGTATTTATCTTTGCTACAAACATATCCATGAATGTGGTAGAATATTTCTGAAACTTTTTAGATATTACCAAATTCCTTGAGGGAATGAGTTGTTGAGCCTGGAGGCTCAGAACCATAGTCTTGCAGGAAACCATGGTCAAATGGCATAACAGAGTCCACAAAGACAAAGTTCTACATCCTACTCTGGTGAGTAGTGACTGGGATCTTAAAAGCTCATGAATGGCCATCTAAGGTACAACTATTGGTCACTCCCTGTATGGAAGAAAGAAAAGTGATGAAGTCATTTGGAAACAATTAGTCCAATAGATTAATGAACCATGTGAAGATCTCTCTATAACCTAAGGACTGGATGGTGCCCTGATACCACTACAAACTGCTTTCAAAGTGCTGTCACATTATAAAGTTCTGGATATAATAGGAGACAATGTAGGGCAAAACTCAAAATCATAAAAAAGACTAGACTTACTGGTCAGATACAGAAGGATAAAACCACAAAACTATGCCCCTTGGTCACCCTTGAGGTCTGGAATGGAATTCACTTCCCTGGCTCAATTTTCATCCAATCAACAGATAGGTTTATAGAAAAACAACAACACTAGTGAGGTATGCTGTTTGTTGTTATTGTTAAGTGCCTGCTTTCAAGTCAGTTCAGACTCACAGTGACCCTGTTGGGTTTCTGAGGAGCAGCTGGAGAACTTGAACAGCTGACATTGTGGTTCAAACTGACTTTGCAGCCCAGTGCATTAAACCTCAGTGCTCCACCAGAACTCCTAGTGAGGTATGCATACCATAGAACGGTTTATTATTTGAGATCTAAAGGGCAGCATTCACCCAAGAACAAAGTCCAGAAAGGTTGGGAAAGAAGGAGGCAATGTTAACAAAAAATAAAAAAGGGAGGGAGTGGGACAAGTGACGTTACATGAGGCAATTGCAATCATTGAAATGAAATGAAGTGTATGATTTGTTGAATGTAAAACTGATGATTTGCTCTGTAAATCTTCACTCAATTCACAATAAAAAGTCAAAAAGAAAATGTGTTTACACCCCTCATCAAACCAATAATCTGAAAGTCATTACACAAAAACAGTTGTTATATTTCAGTCTTTCCTATCAGATTTCCATTGTGATAGAAGTCTTGTTACTAATAAAATGCCAAGAGGACTTTTATCCCCTGTGGTCTTCCCAGGTCCTTCAATTCATTATTATATGTTGTCTTTGCTTAGCACAACCCTTCACCAATAATAGAATTCACTTAGAATTTCATCCAGTAGCCTAAGATTTGAGAAATAGAGATATAACCTCCCTTGTTTACTATATGTGTCTTTGCATGTAAATTAAGATCTTAAACTATTATCTCCTATTAGAATACATGTAGCCCACCAATATCAAAGCTACTGTTCTCAAATAGCATATCAATGAATTATACCAAACCAAAACCAAACTCATTGCCATTGAAAGGATTTTGACTCATAGTGAGTGCATAGGGTTTCTAAGGCTGTAAATCTTTGCAGGAACAGAAAGCCTCATTTTTCCATTATGGAGTGGCTGGTGAGTTTGAACTGCAGACCTTGTGGTTAGCAGTCCACTGAATATTCTACAGCACCACCAGAAATCCTTCAATGAATTATAAGTATTAATATTTATTTTGTGAACCTGGAAAGCTACTAACATAAATAATTTTATTCAGTTATCGTTACTGAAAAAATACTTACAGGGCTAAATAGTCATCTTGCAATGCTGCCATGTTTTCACGAATGATGGCTGAATAAATATTCCATATTGAGTTAAGTCTCTTTAATAGATATTTCTATAAACAATTTTAAAAAAAGTATACTGTTACTTTTGGCTCACAACATTGAATTTGCACTGTATTTCTCTATACCAGGAAGGACATTAATAAAGAAGTGGCAGTTATTTCTGTGGAAGTGATCTTTGTTATTAAATGTGCAACTAGTTTATATTTTAACCTCTCTAGGTTCAGTTTTCTCTCAAGTAAAATGAAGTTTACAATAATACTTCTAATGCAGTTGTGATGCGGTGCTGTAGGATAAGCACTGATCACAAGGTCAGCAGTTCACATCTACCAGCTGCTCCTTGGAAACCCTATACAGTGTCACTATGAGTCAGATTCAACTTGACAGTACTTAACAACAAAAACAACATTGTGAGTATTAAGAAAAATAAATACATAAGCCATAAATACATAAGCCACACTGCTTGTCATGTGCTAACGACTTAATAAAGATTAGTTTATTACAGGTAGTCCCTGACGACTTACAACATATTTATGTTATGATGAACCACACTTAAAACCATCCTTTTTTTTTTTTTTTTTGGTACATCTATTGTTAGTAAATGGAGTCCTGGTGTGGCACTGTGGGTTAACGCACTGGATTGCAATAGTTGGTTTGAACTGTAAGGTTGGTGGTTCAAGCTCACCAGCTGCTCCTTAGAAACCCTATACAGTGTCTCTATGTGTTGGAACCAACTCGACAGCACTTGACAACAATTGTTAGTAAGGAGTCCTGGTGTGGTGCTGTAGATTAAGGACTGGACCTCAAAGTCGGCTTGAACTGCAAGGCCGGCAGTTAAAACCTATAAGTCACTCCTTGGAAACCCTATACATGATCTCCATGAGTCAGAACATTAGTAGTAATATGCACTATGTATAATGTTGCAGTATGTAATTTGATGATGTTATCATTCTCAGAAAGATCAGATTTATAAAGATACTGACAATGAAAAGCAATAATAATGAAAATTGATCTTAAAAATGAAGTCTTTGACTTACATTAGAATCAACTTATGGAATTGTGGGAACAGAATCCAGTCATAATTGAGAACTACCTTTATCATCATTTAATAGCACCCCAAGCATTTCAAGTGTTTTCAAAATAGAAACAAATATATTAAACTTTCTAAAATAAATATATATATCCTGGTGTGGTGCTGCACGTTAATGCACTGGACTGCAATATCAGTTTGCACCACAAGATCAACGGTTCAAGCTCATCAACTGCTCATATAGGGTTGCTACGAGTTGGAACCAACTCGATGGCACTTAATAACAACTGTATATATATATATACACCTTCAAGAAAATAATTTATTTACACCTTGGACAAGTTCAAGCACTCAACTTTAAATGTATTCTAGGTCTGAGAAAAAGTTTCTTCAATTTAGCTATCAGTTGGTAAATAATACTATAAAAGTCATACCTTTATGAGTATATCTCTTAGAACAAACTAGATGTTATTCATTGAAATTATTTGATAATAAATATTACTGGTGTTTACTTCTTTACCCGGAACCCACAATCTGCTGTCGTACAGTTGATTTCAACTCATAGCAACACTATAGAACTTAAGCAGAACTACCCCAATAGAATTTCCAAGATTGTTAATCTTTATAGGAGCCAACTGCTTCATCGTTATCACATGGAGTGGCTGCTGGGTTCAAATTTCTGACTTTTTGGTTAGCAGCTGAGTGCTTAACCCACTGTGCCACCAGGAACCAAAAACCAGCTATCAGATATTCTGTGAGCTAACTCAATCCCACAAAGGTTTAAATGTCACCTTTAATGTGTGACCATCCCCATGGTCAACTCAGTTTCCATGAACACTTTGGACATTAGGAAAGAAAACTCTGGAACCCTTAGACATTAGTCACTTCACTCTCAGACTGAACTAGAAACTCATCTGGAATTATCACCTCACATGTGTTCAGGGTTATTTGTGGCCTCTAATATTTCCAAAGTTGCTCCCTAGATTTTCCTTCATTTTAGTTTTGCCATCTTCCTTATGATCACAATTTAAACTCTAATAGTGGAACTTCCTTCCATATATATACATATATATATATATATATATATGTTGTTATGTGCCGTGGAGTCGGTTCCGACTCATAGTGACCCTGCATAGGGTTTCCAAGGCTGTAAATCTTTATGGTAGTAGTTATATTCAATTATAGTGGTATGTCATTTCTTCATTCTTTATTTCTCATTTCTATCTTGAGAACCTCAAGAGCACCTTCAAAACTTGTAGTCTTTCTGAAATAAATCTCTCTGGTTTTAAGTGCTGTTGCTGTTGATCAGACTATTTCAATTATGAACATAGGGTTATTAAACAGCATTCTGTTAAACAAACTCTAAGGAAATAGTTGTTAATAAACACTACCCTTTTCTTTAAACAAATTTAAAAAAAACCAAAAACCATTTTCGTCCACTTTTTGTTTCTTAGGGCACACTGTCATTTCACCTATAAAGAAATACCTTTCCAAACTTCTCACATACTCATCTCCTATGCCAGGTCTATAACAAAGATACTTTCTTTCAAGAATAATTAGCTATTATTTGAATATAGAAAATGGATATATGAGGAACTAGTGGAATTTTACTTCAACAAAGACCTGTCTTACAGGTGCTGGCTAGAATACGGAAAGAGGAAAAGGTTTAATTTTTAATCACATAACAGAATGAAATTACCTTTAATAATGGGTATATATCATAGTGGTTCACATCATATATAAGATCCCTGGTTACCAGATTTGCCAAGACTGCATGCCATACTATGATTTCATCTTCTTCAGCGAGGTACTTGGTTATATCAAGTGCTGTTTCAATCTCAATATAATTGTTTCTGTTTGGTTTAAACACATACACACTCAACAAATTTCCACTGGATCAATGATTTGTACACTTTCCATATTTGCTCCATGATTTAATGCCTGACTTCAGTCACGGTATGTGAACAAATCAGGAAGCTAGAGGGTAACAGCCCCATCGTATTGAAGAAAAGGAACACTAACTATGTTGAAAGGCTTTCTATTTCAGTTTAGTGTATCCAAGTACCCAAATTCTTGGGAGCTATTAACAATCAAGGCCAAATGTTGGACTGATTATTGGGAAATAGAAAATTTGTTAATTTGTTATGCATCCTTATGAGAATATAATTTTCATTAAACAAGTATTAAATGAAAGTTAGTCTCTTCTAACAATCTTCTGGTTACTGGTAGGAACATAAACTAAGATATACAACATTAGTCTTGCCTACCAATGAAGATCTTATTACTTCAATGAGAAGCTGAGATTTATGCATAAGAAGTTGTTAATAAAGACCCTAAAAAAATGCAATGAATACAGCAAAGTAGTAAAAAAAAAGGAACTCTACACATGTGATGGAGAAGTCTGAAAAGGCTTCATGGAGAAGGAACTTAAGAAGGACAATGAAAGGTGGTAGATTGATATAAGTAGGGAGAAAGAAAAGGTAGCCTGGATAAGAAAGATAAAGTGGGAATGAGTGTGATGGACAGACCATGCTAACAGAATCAAGTGTTTTATTTTATATATAAGTGAGAGGTGAGCGCTAGTAATTAAGGTGATTCAAAACTATGGAATGCCTTGAATGTTAGGTTGAAGAGTTTAGGTTTAATGAATGTACTCTGGGTAATTAAACAAATCCAAAGGCACTAGAGGAGGATAATGCAATAGGCTAGGCAAAAGATAATGGAAGCTTTGGTTAGTGTGGAAATGGTGGGGCTAGTAAGTAAGGTGAAAATTCAAAAGATATTACCAAAAATGGATGGATAAGATATTGGATGAGCATGAAAAATGGAGAGAGGAGGAGGAGTCAAGGACATCTCTGATGTTTCCAGTTTGATTACTTGAAAGAATAATGGTGTCTTTGACAAAGAGAAAAATTGTTCAGGAGAAACCCAGAGCATAAGCTGAAGGCAGAAGGAAAGATAAGTAGGGATGTAGATTTAAAAGTCATCAATATTTTCTTCCACAACCATTTATTAAATTCTTTATATCTTCTGGGCACTATACAGGTACATAATAAAGTGATCGTTGAAGCCATAAGAATGAATAAATTAGTCATAGGAAAAATGAAAGAGGAAAATAACAGAGCCATTACTGGTCTTGAAGATGCTCACAGCAGCAAGAAGAGAACCAGACTTGCATATCCATGTCTCAGGAAGCCAAAATGGAAGTTTTCAGGAGAATGGTATCAATGGTTTTAAAAGTCTTGAGGAATATCAGCAAAGTAATGGGAAAGAAAATGTACAGCAGGTCAGGGAGGTACAAGTAAGGATTAAATAAGTAGGCATTCAAGAAATATGACAAGCAAAAGAAAGAGAACACATTGAATAATTCTTTACATATACTTCTTCATTTTTATTGTTGGAAAAATTGAACTCTGAACAAATATTTATTTACAAGCCAAAATACTTAGCAGCATTGTTAATACTGAACAAACCTAATATAAATAAAATTAATAATTTACAACATATTAATAAACAGATCAGATCTTATTAAAACAACATCCATAGCCATCAACCTTGGGTAACAAAAATCACTTTAAAATATCAACAGTCTATTTATTTCCAGAAACTCTATGTTACTAGCTTAATCTAGTAACATAGTCACTGAATTTGGTCTTCATCTTCATAAGTTATCGCCTGCATATAGTAAAGAACAAATTTCATAATGATGAAGCTATTATTGCTATAGTGACCTCTAAAACAACCAGAGAAGAAAATACACTCACCGAGACAAGGAAAAGACATCATCAACCAGCTGCAATCTGTGAATAACAGGAATACCCTGCAGGATTCAACCCAAATATATGCAGAAAAAGATGAAAACATCATTTAATAAAACATAACTTTCATTTTTGTATTAAAATATTTGCTGCATATATAACATTTTCTTGTGAATTATTTCAACTGCAGAGAAATGATCATTAACAGGAATAATATCCATCATTTGTTTATTATACACCTATTTTTGATAAATTATTCTCCTGGACATCAATTCATAAGACTAAAATATGGCAGAGAGCTTTGCCAAAGTATTCTCCCAAACACAACATATTAAAAAATAAGATAAGAAATCAAGTTTTAAAAGTCCTCTTCAAATCATAAAGTTTACATTAAATTGTATCACAATATTCAAACTGTTGTCAGAAGAACTCTTGACTTAGTAAAACCAAAACCTGAAAAACAAACCCACTACCAACTAGTTGATCCCTAATCATAGTGACCCTATGTAGGGTTTTGCAGGCTATAAATCTTTATGGTAGCAGAAAGCTTTGAAGAATTGCCAAACTTGTGGTAGAATCCTGGTGTGGTGATGTCAGACAAGCACTGGACTTCTAACCAAAAGTTCCTTGGAAACCCTATACAGGGTTGCTGTGAGTCAGAACAGACTTAACAACAGCATAACAATATTGTGGTTAGCAGTCCAGTACGTATCCTGTTGATGTTAAGTGTCATAAACTCAGTCCCAACTCAGAGCAACCCTATAGAGGGTTTTCAAGGATCAGCTGGTGGTGTGAACCACCGACTTTGCGGTTAGCAATCCAGTACTTATCCTACAGCGCCACACACACACACACACACACACACACAAGCACATAAACTTACTGCTGTAGAGCTGATTACACTTCATGTCCTACAGAGGAGAACTACTCCCTAGGGTTTTCTTGGCTGTTACCATTTTTTCCATGGTATCAGTGGATGGGTTTGAACTTCTAACCTTCAGGTTAGCAGGCCAATTGAATATTGCTTATGTTACTCAGGGACTATAGTAGGCCTTTCCCACTGCCATGACTCCATTGAATAGGCACTGGACTGCTAAACACAAGGTCGGGTCGACAGTTCAAGACCACCAGCTGCTCCACATCAGAAAGATGAGGCTTTCTGCTTCCAGAATGACTTTCGGCGTCGGAAACCTTATACAGGGTTGCTGTGGGTTGGAACTGACTCCACTGTACTTAACAACAAGTTATTGCCATACTGGTGTAGCCCTGTAAAATAAGCACTGGACTGCTATTCACAATGTTAGCAATTGTTCCTTGGAAACCCTATACAGAATCTCTATCAGTCATAATTGACTTGATGGCACTTAACAGCAACAGCAACCCATTGCTGTCGATTTGATTCTACTTCATAATGACCCTATAATAAAGAGCTGAAGTGCGCCATGATGATTCCAAGGAGGAGTCCCGCTGTGGCACTAGAGTATAAGCACCGGACCACACGTCTGGTTAAACCGCAAGCTTAGCAGTTCAAACTCATCAGCCGCTCCTCAGAAACCCTACACAGGGCTGCTATAAGTCAGAACTGACTTAATAACAACAACAACAATCTTTATGGAAGCAGATTTTTTTTCTTCCATATTTTTCTCCCTGGGAATGGCTGGTGGCTTCAAACTACCGACCTCTCAATTAGCAGCTGAGCACTTAACCGCTGAGCCAGGTGGTCTCCTTTTAGCAGGCCTTCAGTATTATCATTTAATATTAATTTGGTAACAATTTTTGTTATTGTCAAGTGTCATTGAGTCTGTTCCTACTAATAGCGACTCCGTATAGGGTTTCCTGATGTGGTACTGTGGGTTATTGTGCTGGACTGCAAAGACCATTTGAACCACAAAGTTGGCAGTTCAAGCTTACCAGCTGCTCCTTGGAAACCCTCTACAGGATCACTCTACAAGGTTGGAACCAACTGAATGGCACTTAACAACAAGAGGGTTTCCTAAGAGTGGCTAGTGGGTTGTGCTTATCCTACAGTGCCACACCAGGACTCCAATTTGGTAACATAGATGTACTCTTTTAGATGGTATCTGTCTTAATAAGGTTTTACCAACTTGGCACAATACCACAGACATAGTCCTTCATAGTCATAAAAAAGTAGGAGTCAATCACCAATAAAACTCTTTAGAATCGTGTTTGAGTTGCTTGACATTGCCAGACTATAACCAATACTGTTGTTGAGTTGTGATAGACCATTGTTGTTGTTGTTAAGTGCTGCGAGTTGATTCCAACCCATAGTGACCCTGTATAGGATTTCCAAGGAGTAGTTGGTTAGCTTGAATTGCCAACCATGCAGTTCAAATGGCTTTGCACCACACCAAGATAGGCTCCTTCAATTTAATGTAAGGTCCCCTAAAATAACCCAAAATGTCCTACAACATTCCTTCAACATGTTCCAACACTTTTATATTTTGGTCCTAGAAGATTTATCTTTACTACACCATTTTGGTGTGGTACAGTATTAAGAAAGGTGTACGACAGGGTTGTATTCTTTCACCATACTTATTCAACCTGTATGCTGAGCAAATAATCTGAGAAGCTGGGTTATGTGAAAAATAAGGTGGCATCAGGATTGGAGGAAGACTCATTAACAACCTGCGATATGCAGATGATAAAACCTTTCTTGCTGAAAGTGAAGAGGACTTAAAACATTTGTCCATGAACATCAAAGAGCACAGCCTTCGGTATGGCTTGCATCTCAATGCCAAGAAAACAAAAATCCACACCACTGGTCCAATAAACAACATTCTTATCAATGGAGAAAAGATTGAAGTTGTCAAGGACTTTTTTTTTTTTTTTTAATGTTTTATTGTGAATCATGTGATAGTTTACATGGGAGAACATTAGTTTTACATTCAAAGGACTTCATTCTTCTTGGATCAACTATCAAAACTCACAGAAGCAGCAGTCAAAAAAATCAAACAACGTATTGCATTAGGCAAATCTGCTGCACAAGACCTTTTGAAAGTGTTGAAGAGCAAAGATGTCAGCTTGAGGACTAAGATGCTCCTGACCCAAGCCATGGTATTTTCAATAACCTCATATGCATGCGAAAGCTAGACAGTGAATAAAGAAGATCATAGAAGAACTGATGCATTTGAGTTATGGTGGAGAGAATATTGAAAGTGTCATGGGCTGCCAAAAGAACCAATAGATCTGTTTTGGAAGAAATGCAGCCAGAGTGCTCCTTGGAGGTCAGGATGGCCAAACTTTGTCTCTCATCCTTCGGACATATTGTCGGAAGGGACCAGTCACTGGAGAAGGAAACCATGTTTGGTAAGGTGAAGGGTCAGAGAAAAAGAGGAAGACCCCCAGAGAGATGGATTGGCAAATTGACAGCATCAAGGGGCTTACGCGCGGCAACGATAAGGAGGTTGGCTTAGGATCTGGCACTGTTTTGTTCTGCTGTGCATAAGGTCGCTATGGGTCGGTACCGACTCGATGGCACCTAACAACAACACTGTAGGATAAGCACTGGACTGCTAACCGTAAGTTTAAACCTACCAGCTGCTCCTCTGAAGCACTATACAGGGTTGCTATGAGTTGGAATTGACTCAACAGTACTTTACATCATTTTGAGTATTTGAGCAAATCAATTTAATTCTTTGCTTAATAATAGTCTCATTTTCTTTTTTATGCTGATAATATCACATTTTCTAGAATAAGATTAATAATAATTTTATTTTACTTGCTCACTAATTAATATTGTAATTGTTGTTTTTGTTAAGTGCCATCAAGTTGGTTCCAATTCATAGTAATCCTGCATGGGATTGCCAAAGAGCAGTTGGTGTGTTTGAACTGCTGACCTTGTGGTTCGCAGTCCAGTGCTGCTTCTACAATGCCAAGCCATAGAGATCTGTAACTTTGTAAGTAAATCTATAAATTTTTTAAGAAATAAATTTATTGGCATTTCCTAGTGATTCCATGGCTCAGACTACACTAAAGAATTTTTTTTAATTTACTCTTAGAAAGATTTGAAAATAAAATACTACTATAAATGTTTTAGTAACTTTATTCAAAATTTCAATAGCATTTTAAAAAATGACTGAACATGTTCAGAATGCCTGAAAAGTGTCAGGCATCAGTTAAACATTATTTAATCTTCACAATAACCCTTTAACTTTAGTCTATTATATTATGTTGTTGTTGTTAAGTGCCGTTAAGTTGGTTCCGACCCATAGTGACTCTGTACAGGGTTTCCAAGGAGTGACTGGTGAGCTTGAACCACCAACCTTGTAGTTCAAATGCCTTTGCAGTCTGGCACATTAATCCACTGAGGTTGTTGTTGTTAAGTGCCGTCGGGTCGGTTGCAACACATAGCGACCCTGTACAGGGTTTCTGAGGCTGTAAATCTTTATGGGAGCAGAAAGTCTCATCTTTCTCCCACAGAGCGGCTGATAGTTTTGAACTGCTAACCTTAAGGTTTGCAGCCCGATTTGTAACCACTACGCTACCAGAGCTCCTTAACCCACTGAGGTAGAGTTGATCAAATAAGATGCCCTAAGTCATACAACTGATACTATTGATTAACAAAAATATGAACTCAAGTCTTTCTGACCCAGAATGCAAGCTCTGCACCAACATACCACACTAGTTCCTATGCTAGAAAGGCTACTGTATGTTTCAGAGAATCTTAGAACAGGGAGACACTTAAGATATCCTTTACTTCAATACTCCAGTTTTATGAATGGAGTCTAAGTAAACTGGATACACAGCAATAACAGAGCTAACTCTACAGAGTCCTCACTCAGCATCCATCTCCTCCAATGGAAACTTGATTTAATCCAATCAATAAAAATCTGATCAATTAGAACCGGCCAAAGTTTTAATGTTTATACATTATGTAGTCATTTATAATAATTTTATAATTTAAAGTGGTTTGGGATTTCTATATAATTTCTATCTTATTAATTCTCTCCTGAGAGGGAAATGGGGAATGTGTTTTCAGGTGTAATATTAATTTTTTTGAGCATATATGGTAAGTAGCTCTGTTGGCACAGTGGTTAAGTGCTAGCTGCTAATGGAAAGGCAGGCAGTTTTAACCCACCAGTCATTCCATGGGAGAAATAAAGATTTACAGTCTGGGAAACCCTACGGGAAAATTCTAGTCTGTTCTACAAAGTTTGTTGAGTTAGAATGCACTAAACACTGGAGTGCATTATGGGTTTAAAAGTATTAACTAAATTTTTAATTCCGTCAACTCTAGTCTTCATGACAAACAAAATGTTATTCCCATCTTCAATTGGTAAATGGAACTAAAAACACTTAAAAAACTTACCTAAGACTTCAAAGCTAATGATTAACAGGAAAATTTATTCTTGGAAAGGTAAAGTTTTTTAGAAAAGTAAAATTAATATTAAAAAATACAACACACACTTCCGGAAAAAGATGGCGGATCGGGTGGAAGTGTAGTGACGAGCTCTG
>NW_006408661.1:4741864-4748108 GCF_000296735.1 Chrysochloris asiatica
TAATATATATAAAACCTTACCTTATGATCTTTTTCAAGCTGTTGATTTAATTTCTTCCAACCCAATTTATCATAATTAACTCTATAATATCCAGTCATATTAAAATTTAAAATCACCCAATCATGGTCAGAATCTGAAACTTGCATTTCAGGGAATACTTCTGCAAAGGAATATATGAATATTTTGAAATGGCACTTTAAAAAAAAGATTTTAATACATTTTTATACTAGACAGCATTCATTCTAAACTTCCCAAAATAAATAACAGACATCAAAAGGTAAAGGAATTCTGAAATATGTATTTATGTTCCCATAGAATTATTATTATTATTTACAAATAATAGCTTCTGATTTGGCCTTTTCTTCAAAACTATATGCTAAACAAGAAGCATGTAATATTTTAGTTTAAAATTAGATAGCTTTTCTAAAGCTAAACATTTCAACATTTCATTCTTTGTCTTTATACATTTTATTTTCTGCCTTTACAAATACATATGTGAAAATGTTTTAACTTACTGCTGCTTTCATCTAGCCAGACTAAAGACTGTATAGTTCCATTTTTCATCCAAAGAATAGGGACAATCCATGTGTCACTTATTGGAACAAAAAAAATCAATTACTTTTCACACATAAAGAATACAAATTCTGATCCAATATTAAATGAGATGACAAAATAGCAGACAGCACTTGAATTCTCTGACCCTTCTCTGTGGATATGCAGGACTTTGTTTTAGGATTATTTGCTATGGTTCTTTTAATCTATCCTTACTTTTCCCTCCTGTTTTAGAGACTTCTTTCTACTTACAACTTAGAGAGCTACTTAAATTGTATTGTATCTGAAATGTTCAAGAGCTGTTTGTATTAAATTATAGCCACCTGGCCTCTCCCAAAGGTAATTCAAAGGCTACAGACAAACTTAATTCCCTCTGAGCCAAAAAAAGTGAAGAGCAATTTAAGAAGAAAAAGATTTGACAAACATTTCAAAATACTTTTCGGTCCCAATCGTTTTCCCCATCTGAGAAGTGCTGACCAGGAGTCAGTCAGGACACTCCTATTTATTGAATAGCTCCATTCTTTCACAGCGGCGGACGTGATCTGGATGAAATTGCAGACTACAGGGAACACATTAGTCATCTGAACAGACTCACTACTTGGGGTTTGGAGAATATTTCCCAATCTTGTTCAAATGCTTACAAGCCTGGTTTCTCAAAGACTTGAACAGTAGGTCTATGTTTATTTGCATAGCTAAAAAATATACCGCTTCTTAAACAATCACAGAAAAATATAATGAGAAGGAATTTTTGGATCTCCTATTTCTCTGCCTCTTGCATTTTAAAGAAAGAGTAGGCATACTGGAAATCTTTGGTGATGGTATTTGAAAATTAGTTACTCACTTATTTGATACTTCCTATAAGAATATGTAAGGATCAAAACTAATACATTGAAAATTACATAACAAGTAAAGAAAGGGTAAGGAAGAGAAAAGTGACTAATGCCAGACTGCTTTATACTTATTTAATTTATTTTTACACCAGTCTTCTGGGCTACATGTTATTACAGTCACTTTATAGAAAGGGCAAATGAAGTCCAGAGAAAGGCAAATGAAACCCAGAGAGTTTAATAGAAACTTATCAGGTTCGAATATTGGTGAAGTCAGTATTTAAACACAAGTCTAACTGAATCTAAAGGCCATAACTCTACTATAATAGGTAAGGCTGTAAATACCTCCTCACACACACACACACACACACACACACCCCTATTCCTCATATACACAGTTACCACTAATTTTCATTTCTGAAGAAGACTACCTGTGGCTCTGTGTCATTACGCCTTACCCAGAATCTCAAATAATTCATCATCTCTGTTTGAAAGACAAAGAGGAATACAAATTATCACTGGTGTGTGTGACCCTAATTTCCAGGAAGGGCACTACATAATTCCTGAATTCCTAAATATAGGTGTCTGGCCTTGCTCAGCACATTAGAGCTCTGGTCCATAGGTAGTGAATGGAGCCCTAAGTCACTCTCTCTAAGCACCCTCAGAGATCAACCCTAAGGAAGGTGTGGACAAACAAATCAACCTACTTGTGGGTTAGATGTGTCTGATTTTTAACCTTTCCAAGATAAAATGGCTCCTGTTTCATGACACCAGAGGATACATTTAAGGTGATAACTGGAAAACCGCTCTTATGTGTCCAGCTGTCCATTATAGTTTTTACTGTTGCAGGCAAAAGAATTTTACTCTGGTCATCTATAGCCTGTTTTAAGAGAACATCACAAAAGCAAATAGATTAATCATAAAAATCTCTTGAAGTGGCAATCTATTAAAATAAATTAGTTATTCTACTCCTCATTTTTATAATAATTCTCAGTGAATGAAATTCTGGGCCAAATTCAGAACTTTGTTTACTTCTATATATAAAGGGTTCCTACCTTCATTCATTCATTCAATACATATTTATGGATCGAATATGTGCAAGATTGGCAGTTTAAATCCACCAGCTGCTTCTCATAAACACTATATAGGATCACTATAAATTGGAACCGACTCGATGGCACTTAACAGCAGCAACATATGCTGAGCTTTGTTTTGGGTACTGAGAATACAGTAGTGACAATAAAAGAGACAATCCCCAACTTAAGAAAATTTCACAAACAAGACTAAATTGTTTCCTGTAGCATTGCTGTGTATGCAGATCTTCAGATCTGTGCACTTCATCATACAAAATCACTAAGCAAATATGTTTCAGAAAGTAAGACAATTACCATTTGAAAATGCCTCCAGAGATCATCCTGTTCTGCATTTGAGTAAGAAAATGTCTCCAAATATGACTAAAAATAGAAAAGTTAAGGTTAAAATAAATAACATGACAAAATAATTTATGCTTCCTGTCATCTAGATAACAACAATTCTGTAAACTCACCTTGAGTGCACCAATAAACAAATTCTCATTCAGGAAACTGGAAAGCATCCGGGCCATGGACGCTCCCTAGGACATAAGAAGCTGTCCATTATTGGGATAAAAGTCAATGTTCACGCAATGACACATTCCATCTTTTACAAGCAATTTCCTGGCTGTGCTCCTAATTGCATTTTCCACTCTAGTTCAATGTTTGCTTTACTCCAAAATACACTAATACAACAATAGAAGGTCACTAACTAATACATAATAGGTGAGTAAATGTCCAACATAAAAAGGAGTTCAGATCACTTTTGTGGCCCAATTTTCAGCCAAGCAGTAGATAGAAATATAGAGGTTGGGGGGACAACAACACTAGTTAAGTATGTTCACCTTGGAATGATCAATCATTCAAACCCAAAAGTGGAGAAGGGATTGGGAGGTGGATGGAATGGAACTCAGAATCATAGGGAGGAAGCAGGATAATTGTTGCATGGAGGGGATTGCAATCATTGAGATGAACCATGAAAGTGTATGATTTATTGAATGTAAAATTGATGATCTTGTTTGTAAACCTTCAGTCAAATCAGAAAAGGTTAAAAAAAAAAAAAAAGAATTTAGGGTACACAAAAACCTTTTTACATTGATAAATTTCCATGGCAAAGATAAATCTCAGACAAAAGGATTCATCTTAAAGTAACAAGTTGTCTAAGCTTTATATATAATGGCACATAGTATTGAGATCCTTATAAATATTTACTAGGAAAATTAATTTAGGGAGAAAGATGAGGTTTTCTGCTCCCGTAAAGATTTATAGCCTCAGAATCCCTATGCAGGGTTGCTATACCAATTCTGTGACACTTAACAGCAACAACAAGATAATTGATTTAAATACATTTTCTGAAACTCATCTACTGAATACAATTAAGGTTCTTTGTATCAAAGATTTTACTGTCCGTGTTAAATGTTATCTAGTCAGTTCTGACTCACAGCAACCCTGTATAGGGTTTTCAGGGAGTGCCTGGTGAGTTGAACTGACAATGTTTTGGTTGAAACTGACTTTGTGGTCCATTGCTTATCCTATAGTCCCATACCAGGACTTCAAAGGTCTTATAGTAGCATATTAATCTATGACTCTTTTACCCATATAAGGGGTCATGTTGGCACAATAGTTAAGCATTCAGATACTAACCCAAATGTTGGCAGTTGGAATCTACCAGTCATTTCTCTGGGGATAAAGAACTGAAGATCTCCTCCAGTAAGGACTGTTGTTGTTGTTAAGTACTGTCAAGTCAGTTCTGACTCATAGTGACCCTTTATAGGGTTTCTGAGGAGCGGCTGATGAGTTTGAACTGCCAATCTTTTGGTTCAAACCGACCCTGTGGTCCAGTGCATTAACCCACAGTACCACACCAAGACTCCAGTAAAGATAGATTAAAGCCTAGAAAATTCTATGAGGCAGTTCTACTCTGTCACTATGAACTGAAATGGCACACAACAACATAACCCATTTAATGCAACTTTTAGAAGAGTGAAGGAGAAGATATATAACTGCTTTTACCTTATTGTAAGTAAATAAGTCAAAGAGTTCATTTATTTCATTCGTTTCTGTGAAATTTTCCACTTTCAAGGACACAGCTCTTGACACCAAGGCGTGATCTTCTCTGAGGACACCATGTAAAATGTTAGAAAAAAAGACCTCGTTCTATAATAGGAAAGATTGAGTCACATTAATTTCAGTAGTATTACAGAAACACACATTTTAATGTCCCTAACAAGCTTACAGGACTTTCTGCTCCCATAAATATTTACAGCCTCGGAAACCCTGTACAGGGTCGCTATGAGTCAGAACCGACTCCACGGCACATAACAACAACAACAAACAAGCTCATCAGCTGCTCCACAGAAACCCTATACAGTGTCTCTATCAGTCGCAATCGACTCGATGGCACTTAACAACAACAACAAAAATTCTTTTGAAACTAATAGTAAAGAAGGAAGAAACAGTTATCAAGAAATGCTCTGTGAATCCCAAATGCTAAATAAGTCATTTCCTTAAATAACAAAACTCAAGTTTTCCATCTCATTCTATAGCTTTTCTTTTTAGTTTTCAAAAAAATAAAAATTTCTTGTCAATTTTAAAAGTTAATGGGTTTGAGAGAACAAACAAGATGGCGGATCAGGTGGAAGTGCAGTAAAGGAGCTCCGCCAGCAAAAACACAGAATACTCGACCAAGCAGGCTCAGGGGATGGTCCCAGAACTCTGAACCACATATAAAGGAATACTTAGAAGGTTGGAAGGCTACAGCTGGGGAATTTGTGGCAGAAGCAAGAAATCCATTGATTTCTAGTCTGGGATGCTCGGCTGCTCCAGGAGCCGCCATCTTGGGTGAGACCAAGCAGGGATAGGATTGGAGCAGCCACAGATACCTGGCAGAACCACAGAGGTAAAGGTGTGGACATTCTTTTCTTTAGGTAGCTGTTCATTGGTCCCTTGCTATCTGTGCACCTCCATTCTGGTGACTATAGGGGTGTCTGAGCTAGTGGGCACCCCAGCCCCACCCTCGGAGGGTTCTACTAAGCATGCACATAGATCTCCTCGAAATTTAAAGAACCAGTTTCCAATTAAAACCAAACGGCAATAGCCGGCCCTGAACTGTTTACAACTAGAAAAATGGCCTGAAAGGGGATGATGGAATGGAACAAGCAGACAAAAAAGGGAATAAACCAAAAGTTAAATCCTAAATTACATCAAAACGACCAACAGTGGCATCTTGAAATTTCTCAAGAAGAAGAGATAAAAGGGAAGCCCATTTCCTGATCACATCTACCTGGAGGCAATCAGAAAGCATAAAAAATACCAAAATACATACTTGTCTAAGTATTAAGGCCACAGATAACTCCTGAAAATGTCCCCAAAACAGAAGCAGATGACCATATCTGCACATGCCCAGAAACAAGTTAAAGTGACTAAGCCAAATGAGCTGGAAGTAGACCTACACTCCATACTGGAAGATGGGGAGGCTTTGGAAATGCCAGGGAAGGAATTCAGAAAAATGATAATAAAACGTATCAAAACACTATACAATGGAGTTGAGAAAAATAAGGAAGAAATCAAGAAAATGCTATAGGAACAATCAAATAGATACAGCATTGGAAACAATTCAAAACCTACAGAAAGAAGTCCAAACGATTAATAATGGAATATCAGAAATGGACAATGCACTGAAAGGGCAAAGGAGTAGAATTGAAGAGATTAGAAGCCAGAACTAGTGAGCTAGAAGATGTATCTCTCAACACTACTAAGATAGAAGAACAAATAAAAAAAAAGGATAAAAAAATC
>NW_006408661.1:4751475-4752500 GCF_000296735.1 Chrysochloris asiatica
GTTTCGAACTGCTGACCTTGAGGTTAGCAGTCAGACTCATAACCACTACACTGCCAGAGCTCCTTACTCATGCACTATGGGAAGGTAATTAATTATAAACAACACCTATTCTTCACTTATCGACTATCCTATTATCTGACATATCACATGTACAAAAACAATTTTAAAATCTACTATCAACTCTTCTGCACACTAGCAGTGTATTTCTGGTAGTCATGAACTCTGAGGTACGAGGTAAGAATAATGCTGACTGTGACTGTAAAGATTATATGCCAGATTGTCTGGATCATCATTGTCATTGGTTTGGCAATAATGTAATGATGTAATTTGGCAGTTATATAATGATGTATCATTTTCCATTTTGTGATCTAATATGATCATCTCTAAGTTTTGCCTGATGGCCTGGTCTTTGAAATCTAATTATGCCAATAAGTGCAAAGTGGGTGTACTGAGAAGTACAAGGATCCCTGGTGGCACAAATGGTAAGTATTCAGTGGCTAACTGAATGGTTTGTGGTTCAAACCTACTCTGTAACTCCATGGGAGAAGGACCTGGTGATCTGGCCCCATAAAGAATACAGCCTTTATGGAGCAATTCTACACTGTGAGTAAAAATCAACTCAGTGGCAAACCACAGCAATGAGAAAGAACAGACTTCCCTAAAAGACTAGTTATCTCTCAGACACATGTCTTTTCTAGAAGGAAAGCTGCAAGAGAAAAGTTTATAGCCAAAAAGATGCTTGGGACAACAGAGTCAAGGCAAAGGACAGTGGAGAAATTGGAGGGACAGCTCACTCACATCCTCAAGAGTAGGATGAGTTCTGGGTATTGGCGTGAAGCTTCATTCCCTAGGGAACATCTCTGGGGTCTCCAACTTTATTCTTTCACCCATAGACAGTGTCAGATAAACTGTCACATTCTGTCCCACTTCTATCTGCTAATGTCCCAAACAATCCTCTCCTATTAGCACAATAATAGGGGGCATCAAAAAGTTAGTGGAAGAAATTACATTATAATTTAATTTCA
>NW_006408661.1:4754445-4761134 GCF_000296735.1 Chrysochloris asiatica
AACTCTTGCACTCCTCCCAGTGTCTTCTCCTGCCTTCATTCTTCTATCTCCCTCTTATATATTGTTTTCCCCTTCACCCAAATAAGCATATGTCTACCCTCTATCCTGGTGTGGTGCTGTAGGATAAGGTTTGGACTGCAAGGTCAGCTTGAAACAAAAGGTCAGCGGTTCAAACTCACCAGCCGCTCCTTGGAAACCCATAGGGATCGTTGTGAATTGGAACTGAGTTGATGGCACTAACAGCAACAGCAACTCCTCTTTCCCTCCCACTTCTGGTAACCTTCAAAGAATGTTTCTTTTATTATTAAAAAGTGTGAAAACCTTTTATTGTCTTTTTACAACAGTGGTCTCAGGTAATAGTTGTCTTTTTGTGATTGACTACTGCCACACAACATAAGTCCTCCAGGTTTATACATGTTATGAGATAGTTTGCAGCGTCATCATTTTTTTAAAATGACTTGTAGTATTTCTTTGTGGAATCACCTGTCTTTGGAATGAGTACAACTATGAAACTCTCTAGTCATTTGGCTAGGTAAGCTGTCTTCCAATTTTCTTGGCATAGATGAGTAAGCACTTCCAGTATTGCATCTGTTTGTTGAAACATCTCAGTTCGTATTCCATCTATTCCTGAAGCTGCATTTTTTTTCCCCCAATGCTTTCAGTGAGTGCAGCTTGGATTCTTCCTCCAATACTATCAATTCTTAATCCTATGCTACCTCCTGAAATGGTGGAACACTGGCCAATTCTTTTTGATACAGTGATTGTGTACTCCCTCCATCTTCTTGTGATGCTTTCTGCAACATTCAATATTTTGCCCGTGTTGTTGTTGTTGTTGTTGTTAAGTGCCGCTCATAGTGACCCTGTACAGGATTTCCAAGGAGCGGCTGGTGCATTTGAACTGCTGACCTTGTGGTTAGCAGTCTTGTGCTTATCCTACAGGGCCACACCAGGACTTCATTTTACTTAGAGAATCCTTTAGTATTGCTATTGAGGTTTGAGGTTTTTTTTTTTTTTGGTTTTTTTTCCAGTTCTTTCAGCTTGAGAAATGCTGAGTGTATTTTTCTCTTTTGCTTTTCTAACACCAGGTTTTTGCTCATTTCATTATAATACTTTACTTTTTCTTCTTGGGATGCCCATTGAAATTTTCTGTTCACCTCTTTTACTTAATTTTTTCCCATTCACTTTAACTACGCTATATACAAGAGCAACTTTCATAGTCTCTTCTGACATCCACTTGGGAAGTTTTGCTTTCCTTTTTTGTCTTTTAATGACATTTGCTTTCTGTTCAGTCTTTGGTCATTAGTGTTCAATGCATCAATTATATTTTTGAGATGATCTCTAAATTCAGGTGGGATAAACTTATGATCATACTTTGTCTCTTGTAGACTTGTTTTAATTTTCTTTAACTTCAACTTGAACTTGCATATGAGTAATTTATAGCTTCTTCTTTATTCAGTGCCTTGTTCTGAATGATGATATCAAGCTTCTCTACCATTCTTTCCACAGATGTAGTCTATTTGATTCCAGTGTATTCTCTCTGGCAAGATCTACATGAATATTTGCCATTTTTAGCACTGAAAAAGGGTATTTGTAATGAATAAATTGTTGGTTCTTCAAAATTCTATCATTGATCTTTTATGTTGTTTCTACTACCAAGGCCATAGTTTTAAACTGTTGATCCTTCTTTGTTTGCAACTTTTGCATTCCAATCACCACTAATTATCAAATTATCACAATTACATTTTGATCAATTTTAGACTATAAAAGTTGGTTAAAAAATCTTAAATTGCATCATCTTTGGCATTAGTGGTTGGTGCATACATTTGAATAATAGTCATATTAACTAGTTTTCCTTGGAGGCATATGAATATTATGCTATCACCGACAGAGTTGTATATCAGGATAGATCTTGATATATCCTTTTGGACAATAAATGTGACACCATTCCTCTTGAATTTGTTGTTCCTGGCATTAGACCATATGATTGTCCTATTCAAAATTACTAATACCTGCCCATTTCAGATCATTAATGCTTCAGATATCAATCTTCAAGGGCTCCATTTCATTTTTGACAACTTCCAATTTTTCTTAATTCTACTTTTTATAGTCCATGTTCTGATTATTAATGGATGTTTGCAACTGTTTCTTCTCATTTTGAGTCATGCCATATCAGCAAATGAAGGTCCCAAACACTTTCTCCATGTATGTCACTAAGGTTGACTCTACTTTGAGGAGGCAGATTTCGCCAGTCACATGTTGAGTGCCTTTTTACCTGACAAGCTCATCTTTTGGCAATATATCAGAGAATATTCCACTATTATCCAAAAGGTCAATTTTCTTCAAAAGTAGACAGCCAGGTGCTGTCTGTTCTCTCAGTTTGCCTTCGTTTGGAATCTCCACTGAAATCGGCCTATCATGGGTGGCCCCACTGATATTTGAAATACTGGTAGAAGAGCTTCCAGCACCATAGCAACATGCAAGGTACCACAATACAACAAACTGACAGGTGAGTGGTGAGTTATATATAAGTACAGTGCCAAAAATAAAACACTCACAGTCATGTGCCTTAATAATACTACCATTAGAATGTTACCTAATTCTCCTTCCAGTATATTTTCCAGTGTATCTATTTACTGTCTTAGTGATTAAAACTTTTTGTCCTTTTTATTTACTTATTGTATAGCATTTGAGACTATTGCTACCTCAGGGGAAATGGTGGACCGGAAGGAGCTGGAGCCGCAGGAATAATGGAGAAGAAACTTCCAGTCGCAGCGCTGAGAAGCTATCAGCTGAAGAAGAAGCTGAAGACTTCCCAACAAAGCCTACAAAAATCTCCAAGTCTGGATTTGCCATAGGTAGTCTGATGGCAAAGAAAGCATCAACCATATCCATCAAACTTGGATCAAGTAAGCCTAAAGGAACAGTTCCAACTCTTGTTCCAAACACACTTTCAGTAGCAGAAGCTTTTAATGAAGATAGTGAACAGATTTGATGAATGAAAGATGAAGACAGTGAACCAGAAGAAATGCCTCCAGAAGAGAAAATGACAATGAAAACTATTGGAAGGGATACACCAACATCAGCAAGACCAAACTCCTTCAACGAAGGAAAACCTGGGTTTTCGGATACCTGGAAGCTAAGGGAGCGAAATATAAAATCTCATCTTGGAAATGTTCACGACCAAGACAATTAAATTATGTGTTTTATGATTTGGGGTGTGGGGTGGGTGTGAAGTTAAAAGGAACAGTTTCCTTTTTTAAAGAATGGAGCCACTTTTCTTTCTTTCTTAGTTAAAAATGGAGTGGTACACTAATAAATTAGAGTTTGAAATTAGAGGTAATTTATGTTTTATATGCAGATTTCAAGACATTTGCTAATTTTGTAGTTTCATGTGGTTAGTTTCCAATAGTAGTTACAGATAATCAGAAATGGTACCTTTCTAAGAATTGCATATTTTTTTAGGGACAACTATTAGCACATTAAGAGGGAAGCAAAATGTTATTGTCAGTTTAAACTGGTTCAAAATGCAAGCAATTACTAACTTAACTCCCTCATTATATAAACTGTCTGGCTCCCAGGAACAGCCTTATAGAAAAGGGAGTATTGTGTATTGTAGTGGGAGGAAAAATGTTATTGGACTATTGACTGAAAGTAAATTTAGATAAAATTAAATACAGCTTTTTGTTCCTATGGGCATTTTTTTTTTTTTAAATTTCAAGTTATCCAATCGTTTTTGCATTGCTATCAGTAGATATGGATGCTTAGCTCTTTAACTATTTTTTTTTTAATTTATGTAAATTGTTTGCATATTTGAAATGCTCACTTCACCTTAATGGGTCATGTCTACATTAAGTAGTCTTCAAAGAATAACCATTTGCTACTAAAGTAAAAAATCAGTATTTTCAATGTGCTTTTCAAGGTTTCTGTTATTAACTAGTTCTGAAACCATTTCCACCAGAACTTGAGGAAGCTGTTTCTTTTAAAATACAGACCACCACCAAAAATGTTAATGTACATATTACTTCAGTATTTGGCTGCTTTTATACTTTTAAAAGGTGTGAACAACCAAAAAGGAAATTAATAATTTTATGAATGAGAAGATGGCACTTTATGTACTTTGTTAATGCATTTAAGTTACTAATTTGTGGAATCCAATTTGAATTGACCTTACTTTATAGAATACTTAAGTATATATGTATTGACCAATAGCCTCTCAAAAGCACATTTTAGATGCTGAAAATAGAAAGAAAGAAATGTATCTTCAAACATGTTATGGAATCTCTGACCATACATACTTTGTTCTGTGTGTTGTTGGGGTTTGGGGTGGGTTTTTGTTTTGTTTTTTTGTATTGTATATGAATTTTTTTTTCTTAATTTGACAGTTAGACACATCGTTAAAAGCATAGTTACAAACAAAAGAAACATAAAATACAGTGATTTCCTTGAAAATTCCTACAATGTTAAATTTGGAGGATGCTTCAGACTACTTTATTGGTGGTAACTGCTCACTGAGGTCAATTAATAGGCAATAACTCCAGAGAAGCAGCCTGACTTATATATCCCTAATACTGTGTTCACTTGCATTAAAGTTTAGATTAAGTCCCAAGTAAAACAGTGGAAATGTATATAGAACTATTAATTCTTACTTAACATGACTTAACGATATCAAGATACATGAATTTAACCTTAACTTCCTTTAATGTAGACAAACTTTCCAATTTTGTTCATTTTCCTGTTTATGTTAAGATAGTAACTATCCCTCTCTTGCATATTATTTTCTTGACCCAAATGAAATATTTAGCTATGGACAAGAAGGGACAGAGAAATGACTGAAAATACCAATAAACTGTCAAACTCAAAAAAAAAAAAAAATAGTGTTACCTCATCTTCATAACTAATCCTTATAATGGTTATAAAAAAATCCCCAACTCCATGCTACTGAGTCACTTCCAAATAATAGCAAATCTGTAGGAGAGGGTTCCACCACTTGTCTGTCAGTTTGTCATACTGTGTTGGCTTGTGAATTGCTGTTATTCTGAAAGCTATGCCACTGGTATTTTAAATACCAGCAGGGTCACCCATGGTAGACATGTTTCAGATGAGCTTCCAGACAAAGACAGACTAGGAAGAAGGACTGACTAACTACTTCCGGATATTTAGTCACTGAAAACCTTATGAATAGCAGAGAAACGCTGTCAGATATAGTGTTGGAAAATGAGCCCCTCAGGTAGGAAGGCATTCAAAATGCTACTGGAGAAGAGCTACCTCCTCAAAGTAGAGTTGACCGTGATGACACGAATGAAGTAAATAAAGCCCGTGAGAGAAAAACCCACAGGACATTCCTTTACTAATGGGGCACAACTCAAAATGAAGAGAAACAACTGTAAACATTCATTGAAAATCGGAACATGAAATATACGAAGTATGAATCTGTGAAAATTGGAAGTTATCAAAAATGAAATGGAATGCATAAACATTGATATCTTAGGCATTAGTGAGCTGAAATGGACTGGTATTGGCCGTTTTGAATCTGACAACCCCATGGTTTCCTATGCCAGAAATGACAAATGGAGGAAGAATGATGTTGCATTCATTGTCAAAAAGAACATATCCAGTACATACACAGAACGGAATATTATGCTACCTTGAAGAATAACAAGGAAGTGGCAAGCCACCGCATAACATGGATGAACCTTGAGGACACTATGTTGAGTGAAATTGGTCAGTCACAAAAAGAAAAATACTGCATAGGACCATTACTGTAAAAGACTAAGAAAAAGAACCCATACTAAAGGTGGGTGGGAGGAATTCTTTGTTGATCGCTGGTAAGCTGGGGGTGAGTGAGGGGAGGGAAGGGAAGGTGGAGCACAGGGCAGGGATTAGACACAGGAAAGTTTGGGTGCTGGGGAGGGGGGCAATATACAAGAAGGGAGAGGGAAATGGAAGAACAAAGCAGATGGGAGAACAATTAGGCAGGTTTGAATGGGCTAAGTGGGACAGAGGTAAAGAATGATGTATACACAACCTTGGAACTACAGGGCTCTGGGATACAGAGATTGAGACATGGCTGGAATGGGGAAAAGGGGGGAATAATGTTAAGATGCTTGGCTGTCTTTTGAATCTTGGTATTCCTTGCATTATAATATAAAATAGACACTGGAAGGGAGAGAAAGGAATAGCCAGAAACAACACCATAGAAAGCTTGTAAGTCCATCTTATGCCTATAACTGATTGGAATACCTAAAATGGGGCCACAACGTGCCCAGTGAAGGAGGTTTCCTGCGGAGCCTCTGCAATATATAGGACTATAGGTAGAAGCCTGAACCACATCTAGATCTCCAGAGATGGGAAATTTCCACTTGAAAAGACGAGCAGACCAGCCTGGAACGGCTAGAGGAATAGAGGATACTTCTTGAAAGAGGGACCTACAGGAAAAATACAAAACAATAGAGGCAGACGGACTGTAACTACAAGTTGCTTGCCCAGGAAACATCAAGGCAAGTGGTCGGGTCCCCTCAGTGCAGACCCCCTTCCAAGACTGAGACTCAATGGGAATACATGCTCTGATTGGTGACCACGCTTGTCACCAATAAGGGGAAGTGAGGGAAAAACAACAAAGAAGTGGCAAGCTAAGCCCTACAATGTGGAGAGTGAAGCATTCAACTGATAAAAAGAGAGGGCATATGCAC
>NW_006408661.1:4761935-4762514 GCF_000296735.1 Chrysochloris asiatica
GAAATAGAAGAATTCTACCAACTTCTTCAATCTGAAATTGATCAAACATGCAATCAAGATGTATTGATCATTACTGGCGACTGGAATGCAAAGGTTGGGAGCAAAGAGGAAGGATCAGTAGTTGGAAAATAGGGCCTTGGTGATAGAAATAATGCTAGAGAGTGCATGATAAAATTCTGCAAAATCAATGATTTGTTCATTTCAAATACTTTCTTTAGACGGCATAAGAGACGACTATACACATGGCCCTCACCAGATAGAATACATAGAAATCAAATTGACTCCATATCATCAGTGAAAACAAGGCTAGGGACAGACTGTGGAACAGACCATAAATTACTCATGCACAAATTCAAACTGAAGCTGAAGAAAATGAAAACAAGTCTACGAGAGCCAAAATATGACCTTGAGTACATCCCACCTGAATTTAAAGATCATCTGAAGAACAGATTTGATACATTAAACACTAAAGACCGAAGACCAGAGAGTTGTGGGATGACATCAAGAACATCATACGTGAAGAAAGCAAAAAGTCATTAAGAAGACAAGAAAGAAGAAAAAGGTCAAAATGGATGTCAG